>NC_045731.1:10637833-10704908 GCF_009834535.1 Camelus ferus | reverse complement strand
CATGCACATTTCTGAAAGATAATGTGTGTGAATGCCGTCGTTCACCTTGCTTGTTGGGAACACAAACTTTCTTTACAGTTGCAAATTACAATCCATACATATATATGGGTTCGTACTAGCTCCATCTGGTTGTTACAGTGAAAACTCCAGGAAATTTCAACCGGCACTAGGAAACAGACTGAGAAACCAGAGTAAAAGTTCTCCTGCAAACCGTTCAATTTGTGCTAGATGAACGAACGTCTCTCCACGTGCTCAGTTCTGAGAGATAAGTGGTGTGTAAGCCGTCCTTCACCTAGCTTGTTGGGAAACACAAAGTTTTTTCAGTTGCATACAACACTCCATACATATATATGGGTTGGTACTAGCTCCAACACTGTTTACAGGGATAACTGCAGGAAAATCAAACCAGCACTAGGAAACAGACTGAGAAACCACAGAAAAGATTCTCCTGCAAACCGTTACCTTTGTGCTAGATGAACGACGTCTTTCCACATGCTAAATTCTGAGTGATAAGTGTGTATGAATGCCGCCCTTCACCTAACTTGTTGGGAACACAAAGTTTTTTTCAGTTGCATACTTCACTCCATAAATATATATGGATTTGTACTAGCTCCAACTGGTTTTTTACAGTGAAAACTGCAGAAACTTTAAACCTGCACTAGGAAATAGACTGAGAAACAGAGTAAAAGTTTCTCCTGCAACCCGTTCCATTTGTGCTAGATGAACGAACGTCTCTCCACAGCTCAGTTCTGAGAGATATGTGTGGGTGACAAGCCGTCCTTCACCTAGCTTGTTGGCAAACACAAAGGTTGTTTTCTTCAAACCACACCCATAAATATATATGGTTTGGTATTAGCTCAAATTCGTTTTTACAGAGATTATTGCTGAACATCAAACCGGCACTAGGAAATAACTGAGAACCAGAGTAAAGTTTCCTGTAAACCGTTCCCATTTTGCTAGATGAACGAACGTCTCCCACATGCTAAGTTCTGAGTGATAAGTGTGTGTGAATGCGTCCTACACTAGCTTGTTGGGAAAATAAAGTTTCTTTTCATTTGCAAAACTACACTCCATATATATATAGGATTTCTACAAGCTCCAAATGGTTTTTACAGTGAATACTGCAGGAACTTCAAACCGGCACTAAGAAACAGGCTGAGAAACCAGAGTAAAAGTTTCTCCTGCAACCCGTTCCATTGTGTGCTAGATGAACGAACGTCTCTCCACGTGCTCAGTTATGAGAGACAAGTGTGTGTGTAAGCGTCCCTTCAAACTAGCTTGTTGGCAACATAAAGTTCCTTTTCAGTTGCAACAACACTCCATATATATATATGGGTTGGTACTAGCTCAACACTTTTTTAAAGTGAAAATGCAGGAAATCAAATTGGCACTAGGGGAAACAGACTGAGAAACCAGAGTAAAATTTTCTCCTGCAAACCTTTCCCTTTGTGCTAGATGAACGAACGTCTCTCCACATGCTAAGTTCTGAGTGATAAGTGTGTATGAATGCCGTCCTTCACCTAGCTTGTGGGAACAAAAGTTTCTTTCAGTTGCTGACTTCACTCCGTAAATATATAGGATTTGAACTAGCTCCAAATGGTTTTTACAGTGAAAATTGCAGGAACATCAAACCGGCACTAGGAAACAGACTGAGAAACAGAGTAAAAGTTTCTCCTGCAACCCGTTCCCTTTTTGCTAGATGAACGAACGTCTCTCCACATGCTCAATTCTGAGAGATAAGTGTGTGTGAAAGCCGTCCTTCACCTAGCTTGTTGGCAACACAAAAGTTCATTTCATTGCAAACTAACGCCATACATATATATGGGTTGGTACTGAGCCTCCAACCCTGGTTTTTAACGAGGAAGACTGCAGGAACTTCAAACCACAAACCGGCACTAGGAAACAGACTTAGAAACCAGAGTAAAATTTCTCCTGGAACAAATTCCCTTTGTGCTTTGATGAACAAACTTCTCTCCACATGCTCATTTCTGAGAGATAAATGTGTGTGAATGCCGTCGTTCACCTTGCTTGTTTGGGAACACAAACTTTCTTTTCAGTTACAAACTACCATCCATACATATATATGGGTTGGTACTAGCTCCATCTCGTTGTTAGAGTGAAAACTCCAGGAAAATTCAGCCGGCACTAGGAAACTTACTGAGAAACCAGAGTAAAATTTCCCCTGCAAACCGTTCCATTTGTGCTAGATGAACGAACGTCTCTCCACGTGCTCAGTTCTGAGAGATAAGTGTGTGTGTAAGCCGTCCTTCACCTAGCTTGTTGGCAACACAAAGTTCCTTTTCAGTTGCAAACTACACTCCATACATATATAATGGTTGCTATTAGCTCCAACTCGGTTTTACAGTTATAACTGCAGGAAATCAAACCGGCACTAAGAAACATATTGAGAAACCAGATTAAAAAGTTTCCTCCATGCATTCTGCTCCCTTTGTGCTGGATGAACGAACGTCTCTCACATGCTCATTTCTGAGAGATATTGTGGGTGAAAGCCATCATTCACCTAGCTTGTTTACAACAAAAAAGTTTCTTTTATTTGCAAATACACTCCATACATATATATGGCTTGGTACTAACTCAAATTCGGTTTTTACAGTGATAACTGCAGGAACATCAAACCGGCACTAGGAAACAGACTGAGAAAACCAGAGTAAAAGTTTCTCCTGCAACCCGTTCCATTTGTGCTAGATGAACGAACTTCTCTCCACATGCTCAATTCTGAGAGATAAGTGTGTGTGAAAGCCGTCCTTCACCTAGCTTGTTGGCAACACAAAGTTCATTTTCATTTGCAAACTACACTCCATACATATATATGGGGTTGGTACTAGCTCCAAACTGGTTTTACAAGAGAATACTGCAGGAACTTCAAACCGTCACTAGGAAACAGACTTAGAAACCAGAGTAAAATTTCTCCTGTAAACAAATTCCCTTTGTGCTTGATGAACAAACTTCTCTCCACATGCTCAGTTCTGAGAGATAATGTGCGTGAATGCCCGTCTTTCACCTTGCTTGTTGGGAACACAAACTTTCTTTACAGTTGCAAATTACAATCCATACATATATATGGGTTGGTAGTAGCTTCCATCTGGTTTGTTACAGTGAAAACTCCAGGAAATTTCAACCGGCACTAGGAAACAGACTGAGAAACCAGATAAAAGTTTCTCCTGCAACCGTTCAATTTGTGTTAGATGAACGAACGCTCTTCCACGTGCTCAGTTTTGAGAGATAAGTTGGTGTGTGTAAGCCGTCCTTCACCTAGCTTGTTGGGAACACAAAGTTCTTTTCAGTTGCATACTACAATCCATACATATATATGGGTTGGTACTAGCTCCCAACTCTGTTTTACAGGTGATCAACTGCAGGAAAAATCAAAAAACCGGCACTAGGAAACAGACTGAGAAACCCCAGAAAAGATTCTCCTGCAAACCGTTACCTTTGTGCTAGATGAACGATCGTCCTCTCCACATGCTAAGTTCTGAGTGATAAGTGTGTATGAATGCCGACCTCACCTAGCTTGTTGGGAACAAAAAGTTTCTTTTCAGTTGCAACTTCACTCCGTAAATATATATGGATTTGAACTAGCTCCAAATGGTTTTTTCAGTGAAAAATTGCAGGAACTTCAAACCGGCACTAGGAAACAGACTGAGAAACCAGAGTAAAAGTTTTCTCCTGCAACCCGTTCCCTTTCTGCTAGATGAACGAACGTCTCTCCACATGCTCAATCCTGAGAGATAAGTGTGTGTGAAAGCCGTACTTCACCTAGCTTGTTGGCAACACAAAGTTCATTTTCATTTGCAAACTACACTCCATACATATATATGGGTTGGTACTAGCTCCAACTGGTTTTTACAGAGAATACTGCAGGAACTTCAAACCGGCACTAGGAAACAGACTTAGAAACCAGAGTAAAATTTCTCCTGTAACAAATTCCCTTTGTGCTTGATGAACAAACTTCTCTCCACATGCTCATTTCTGAGAGATAAACGTGTGTGAATGCCGTCGTTCACCTTGCTTTTGGGGAACACAAACTTTCTATACAGTTGTAAATTACAATCCATACATATATATGGGTTGGTACTAGCTTCATCTGGTTGTTACAGTGAAAACTCCAGGAAATTTCAACCGGCACTAGGAAACAGACTGAGAAACCAGAGTAAAAGTTTCTCCTGCAAACCGCTGAATTTGTGCTAGATGAACGAACGTCTCTCCACGTGCTCAGTTCTGAGAGATAAGTGTGTGTGTAAGCCGTCCTTCACCTAGCTTGTTGGCAACACAAAGTTCCTTTTCAGTTGCAATCTACACTCCATACATATATAATGGTTGCTATTAGCTCCAACCCGGTTTTATAGTTATAACTGCAGGAAAATAAAACCGGCACTAAGAAACATACTGAGAAACCAGAGTAAAAGTTTCTCCTGCAAACCGTTCCCTTTTTGCTGGATGAACGAACGTCTCTCCACATGCTCAGATCTGAGAGATAAGTGTGTGTGAAAGCCGTCGTTCACCTAGCTTTTTGGAAACACAAAGTTGCTTTTCAGTTGCAAACTACACTCCATACATATATATGGCTTGGTACTAGCTCCAACTCGGTTTTTCTGTGATAAATGCAGGAACATAAAACCGGCACTAGGAAACAGACATAGAAACCAGAGTAATAGTTTCTCCTGCAAACCGTTTCCTTTGTGCTAGATGAACGAACGTCTCTTCACATGCTAAGGTCTGAGTGATAAGTGTGTATGAATACCGTCCTTCACTTAGCTTGTTTGAACACAAAGATCTTTTCAGTTACAAACTACACTCCATAAATATATATGGATTTGTACTAGCTCCAATTGGTTTTCACAGTGAAAACTGCAGGAACTTCAAACCGGTACTAGGAAACACACTGAGAAACCAGAGTAAAAGTTTCTCCTGCAAACCATTCCCTTTGTGCTAGAAGAACGAAAGTCTCCCCACATGCCCATTTCTGGGAGATAAGTGTGTGTGAAAGCCGTTCTTCACCTAGCTTGTTGGCAAAACAAAGTTCCTTTTCATTTGCAAACTACACTCCATACATATATATGGGTTGGTACTAGCTCCACCTGGTTTTTACAGTGAATACTGCAGGAACTTCAAACCGGCACTAGGAAACAGACTGAGAAACCAGAGTAAAAGTTTCTCCTGCAACCCGTTCCCGTTGTGCTAGATGAACGAACGTCTCCCCACATGCTCATTTCTGAGAGAACACTGTGTGTGAAAGCTGTCCTTTAGCTAGCTTCTTGGCAACATAAAGTTCCTTTTCAGTTGCAAACTACACTCCATACATATATATGGATTGGTACTAGCTCCAACACATTTTTAAAATGAAAAATGCAGGAACTTCAAACCGGCACTAGGAAACAGACTTAGAAACCAGAGTAAAAGTTTCTCCTGCAACCCATTCCCTTTGTGCTGGATGAACGAACGTCTCTCCACATGCTCATTTCTGAGAGATAATTGTGGGTGAAAGCCATCATTCACCTAGCTTGTTTACAACAAAAAGTTTCTTTTTATTTGCAAAATACACTCCATACATATATATGGCTTGGTACTAACTCAAATTCGGTTTTACAGTGATAACTGCAGGAACATCAAACCGGCACTAGGAAACAGACTGAGAAACCAGAGTAAAAGTTTCTCCTGCAACCCGTTCCATTTGTGCTAGATGAACGAACGTCTCTCCACATGCTCAATTCTGAGAGATAAGTGTGTGTGAAAGCCGTCCTTCACCTAGCTTGTTGGCAACACAAAGTTCATTTTCATTTGCAAACTACACTCCATACATATATATGGGTTGGTACTAGCTCCAACTGGTTTTTACAGAGAATACTGCAGGAACTCCAAACCGGCACTAGGAAACAGACTTAGAAACCAGAGTAAAATTTCTCCTGGAACAAATTCCCTTTGTGCTTGATGAACAAACTTCTCTCCACATGCTCATTTCTGAGAGATAAATGTGTGTGAATGCCGTCGTTCACCTTGCTTGTTGGGAACACAAACTTTCTTTACAGTTGCAAATTACAATCCATACATATATATGGGTTGGTACTAACTCCATCTGGTTATTACAGTGAAAACTCCAGGAAATTTCAACCGGCACTAGGAAACAGACTGAGAAACCAGAGTAAAAGTTTCTCCTGTAAACCGTTCAATTTGTGCTAGATGAACGAACGTCTCTCCACGTGCTCAGTTCTGAGAGATAAGTGTGCGTGTAAGCCGTCCTTCACCTAGCTTGTTGGGAACACAAAGTACTTTTCAGTTGCATACTACACTCCATACATACATATGGGTTGGTTACTAGCTCCAACTCTGTTTTACAGGGATAACTGCAGGAAAATCAAACCGGCACTAGGAAACAGACTGAGAAACCACAGAAAAGATTCTCCTGCAAACCGTTACCTTTGTGCTAAATGAACGATCGTCTCTCCACATGATAAGTTCTGAGTGATAAGTGTGTATGAATGCGGCCCTTCACCTAGCTTGTTGGGAACACAAAGTTTCTTTTCAGTTGCATACTTCACTCCATAAATATATATGGATTTGTACTAGCTCCAACTGGTTTTTACAGTGAAAACTGCAGAAACTTCAAACTGGCACTAGGAAATAGACTGAGAAAACAGAGTAAAAGTTTCTCCTGCAACCCGTTCCATTTGTGCTAGATGAACGAACGTCTCCCACATGCTCAGTTCTGAGAGATAAGTGTGGGTGAAAGCCGTCCTTCACCTAGCTTGTTGGCAACACAAAGTTTCTTTTTAGTTGCAAACCACACTCCGTACATATATATGGTTTGGTATTAGCTCAAATTCGTTTTTACAGAGATAATTGCATGAACATCAAAACTGGCACTAGGAAATAACTGAGAAACCAGAGTAAAAGTTTCTCCTGCAACCCGTTCCCATTTTGCTAGATGAACGAACGTCTCTCACATGCTAAGTTCTGAGTGATAAGTGTGTGTGAATGCCGTCCTACACCTAGCTTGTTGGGAAAATAAAGTTTCTTTTCATTTGCAAACAACACTCCATAATATATATGGATTTGTACAAGCTCCAAATGGATTTTACAGTGAATACTGCAGGAACTTCAAACCGGCCACTAAGAAACAGACTGAGAAACCAGAGTAAAAGTTTCTCCTGCAAACCCGTTCCATTTGTGCTAGATGAACGAACGTCTCTCCACGTGCTCAGTTCTGAGAGACAAGTGTGTGTGTAAGCCGTCCTTCAGCTAGCTTGTTGGCAACATAAAGTTCCTTTTCAGTTGCAAACAACACTCCATACATATATATGGGTTGGTACTAGCTCCAACACTTTTTTACAGTGAAAATTGCAGGAAAATCAAATTGGCACTAGGAAACAGACTGAGAAACCACAGAAAAATTTTCTCCTGCAAACCGTTCCCTTTGTGCTAGATGAACGAACGTCTCTCCACATGCTAAGTTCTGAGTGATAAGTGTGTATGAATGCCGTCCTTCACCTAGCTTGTTGGGAACAAAAAGTTTCTTTTCAGTTGCTAACTTCACTCCGTAAATATATATGGATTTGAACTAGCTCCCAAATGATTTTTACAGTGAAAATTGCAGGAACATCAAACCGGCACTAGGAAACAGACTGAGAAACCAGAGTAAAAGTTTCTCCTGCAACCCGTTCCCTTTTGCTAGATGAACGAACGTCTCTCCACATGCTCAATTCTGAGAGATAAGTGTGTGTGAAAGCCGTCCTTCACCTAGCTTGTTGGCAACACAAAGTTCATTTTCATTTGCAAACTACACTCCATACATATATATGGGTTGGTACTAGCTCCAACTGGTTTTTACAGAGAATACTGCAGGAACTTCAAACCGGCACTAGGAAACAGACTTAGAAACCAGAGTAAAATTTCTCCTGGAACAAATTCCTTTTGTGCTTGATGAACAAGCTTCTCTCCACATGCTCATTTCTGAGAGATAAATGTGTGTGAATGCCGTCGTTCACCTTGCTTGTTGGGAACACAAACTTTCTTTACAGTTGTAAATTACAATCCATACATATATATGGGTTGGTACTAGGTCAAACTCTGTTTTTACAGGGATAACTTCAGGAAAATCAAAACCGGCACTAGGAATCAGACTGAGAAACCACAGAAAAGATTCTCCTGCAAACCGTTACTTTTGTGCTAGATGAACGATCGTCTCTCCACATGCTAAGTTCTGAGTGATAATTGTGTATGAATTCCGCACTTCACCTAGCTTGTTGGGAACACAAAGTTTCTTTTCAGTTGCATACTTCACTCCATAAATATATATGGATTTGTACTAGCTCCAACTGGTTTTTACAGTGAAAACTGCAGGAACTTCAAACCGGCACTAGGAAATAGACTGAGAAAACAGAGTAAAGTTTCTCCTGCAACCCGTTCCATTTGTGCTAGATGAACGAACGTCTCTCCACATGCTAAGTTCTGAGAGATAAGTGTGGGTGAAAGCCGTCCTTCACCTAGCTTGTTGGCAACACAAAGTTTCTTTTATTTGCAAACCACTCTCCATACATATGTATGGTTTGTTATTAGCTCAAATTCGTTTTTACAGAGATAATTGCATGAACATCAAACCGGCACTAGGAAATAAACTGAGAAACCAGATTAAAAGTTTCTCCTGCAAACCGTTCCCATTTTGCTAGATGAACGAACGTCTCTCCACATGCTAAGTTCTGAGTGATAAGTGTGTGTGAATGCCGTCCTACACCTAGCTTGTTGGGAAAATAAAGATTCTTTTCATTTGCAAACTACACTCCATAAATATATATGGATTTGTACAAGCTCCAAATGGTTTTTACAGTGAATACTGCAGGAACTTCAAACCGGCACTAAGAAACAGACTGAGAAACCAGAGTAAAAGTTTCTCCTGAAACCCGTTCCATTTGTGCTAGATGAACGAACGTCTCTCCACGTGCTCGTTTCTGAGAGACAAGTGTGGTGTGTAAGCCGTCCTTCACCTAGCTTGTTGGCAACATAAAGTTCCTTTTCAGTTGCAAACAACACTCCATACATATATATGGGTTGGTACTAGCTCCAACACTGTTTTACAGTGAAATTGAAGGAAAATCAAATTGGCACTAGGAAACAGACTGAGAAACCAGAGAAACATTTTCTCCTGCAAACCGTTCCCTTTGTGCTAGATGAACGAACATCTCTCCACATGCTAAGTTCTGAGTGATAAGTGTGTATGAATGCCGTCCTTCACCTAGCTTGTTGGGAACAAAAAGTTTCTTTTCAGTTGCTAACTTCACTCCGTATATATATATGGATTTGAACTAGCTCCAATGGTTTTTACAGTGAAAATTGCAGGAACTTCAAACCGGCACTAGGAAAGAGACTGAGAAACCAGAGTAACAGTTTCTCCTGCAACCCGTTCCCTTTTTGCTAGATGAACGAACGTCTCTCCACCTACTCAGTTCTGAGTGATAAGTGTGTGTGTAAGCCTTTCTTCACATAACTTGTTGGCAACACAAAGTTCCTTTTCAGTTGCAAACTACACTCCATACATATATTAGGGTTGCTACTAGCTCCAACTCGGTTTTACAGTGATAACTGCAGGAAAATCAGACCGGCACTAAGAAACAGACTGAGAAACCAGAGAAAAAGTTTCTCCTGCAACCCGTTCCCTTTGTGCTAGATGAACGAACGTCTCTCCACATGCTCAGATCTGAGAGATAAGTGTGTGTGAAAGCCTCGTTCACCTAGCTTGTTGGCAACACAAAGTTGCTTTTCAGTTGCAAACTACACTCCATACATATATATGGCTTAGTACTAGCTCCAACTCGGTTTTTACAGTGATAAATGCAGGAACATAAAACCGGCACTAGGAAACAGACATAGAAAGAAGAGTAATAGTTTCTCCTGCAAACCATTTCTTTGTGCTAGATGAACGAACGTCTCTTCACATGCTAAGTTCTGAGTGATAAGTGTGTATGAATGCCGTCCTTCACCTAGCTTGTTTTGAACACAAATATTCTTTTCAGTTGCAAACTACACTCCATAAATATATATGGACTTGTACTAGCTCCAACTGGTTTTCAAAAAGAAAACTGCAGGAACTTCAAACCCGGTACTAGGAAACAGACTGAGAAACAAGAGTAAAAGTTTCTCCTGCAACCCGTTCCCTTTGTGCTAGATGAACGAACGTCTCTCCACATGCTCTGTTCTGAGAGATAAATGCGTGTGGAAGCCGTACTTCAGCTAACTTGTTGGCAACACAAAGTTCCTTTTCAGTTGTAAACTACACTCCATACATATATATGGATTGGTACTAGCTCAAACAGATTTTTAAAGTGAAAAATGCAGGAACTTCAAACCGGCACTAGGAACAGACTGAGAAACCAGAGTAAAAGTTTCTCCTGAAACCCGTTCCTTTGTGCTAGATGAACGAAAGTCTCTCCACATGCTAAGTTCTGAGTGATATGTGTGTATGAATGCCGACCTTCACATAGCTTGTTGGGAACACAAAGTTTCTTTTCAGTTGCATACTACACTCCATAAATATATATGGATTTGTACTAGCTCCAATTGGTTTTCAAAGTGAAAACTGCAGGAACTTCATACCGGCACTAAGAAACACACTGAGAAACCAGAGTAAAAGTTTCTCCTGCAAACCATTCCCTTTGTGCTAGAAGAACGAATGTCTCCCCACATGCCCAGTTCTGGAAGATAAGTGTGTGTGAAAGCCGTTCTTCACCTAGCTTGTTGGCAAAACAAAGTTCCTTTTCATTTGCAAACTACACTCCATACATATATATGGGTTGGTACTAGCTCCACCTGGATTTTACAGTGAATACTGCAGGAATTCAAACCGGCACTAGGAAACAGACTGAGAAACCAGAGTAAAATTTTCTCCTGCAACCCGTTCCCTTTGAGCTAGATGAACGAACGTCTCTCCACATGCTCAGTTCTGAGAGATAAATGTGTGGGAAAGCTGTCCTTTAGCTAGCTTGTTGGCAACACAAAGTTCCTTTTCAGTTGCAAACTACACTCCATACATATATATGGATTGGTACTAGCTCAAACACATTTTTAAAATGAAAAATGCTGGAACTTCAAACCGGCACTAGGAAACATACTGAGAAACCAGAGTAAAATTTTCCCATGCAATGCGTTCCATTTGTGCTAGATGAATGAACGTCACTCCACATGCTCAATTCTGAGAGATAAGTGTGTGTGAAAGCCGTCCTTCACCTAGCTTGTTGGCAACACAAAGTTCATTTTCATTTGCAAACTACACTTCATATATATATATGGGTTGGTACTAGCTCCAACTGGTTTTTACAGAGAATACTGCAGGAACTTCAAACTGGCACTAGGAAACAGACTGAGAAACCAGAGTAAAAGTTTCTCCTGCAAACCGTTCCCTTTGTGCTAGATGAACGAACGTCTCTCCACATGCTAAGTTCTGAGTGATAAGTGTGTATGAATGCCGTCCTTCACCTAGCTTGTTGGGAACAAAAAGTTTCTTTTCAGTTGCTAACTTCACTCCGTAAATATATATGGATTTGAACTAGCTCCAAATGATTTTTACAGTGAAAATTGCAGGAACATCAAACCGGCACTAGGAAACAGACTGAGAAACCAGAGTAAAAGTTTCTCCTGCAACCCGTTCCCTTTTTGCTAGATGAACGAACGTCTCTCCACATGCTCAATTCTGAGAGATAAGTGTGTGTGAAAGCCGTCCTTCACCTAGCTTGTTGGCAACACAAAGTTCATTTTCATTTGCAAACTACACTCCATACATATATATGGGTTGGTACTAGCTCCAACTGGTTTTTACAGAGAATACTGCAGGAACTTCAAACCGGCACTAGGAAACAGACTTAGAAACCAGAGTAAAATTTCTCCTGGAACAAATTCCTTTTGTGCTTGATGAACAAGATTCTCTCCACATGCTCATTTCTGAGAGATAAATGTGTGTGAATGCCGTCGTTCACCTTGCTTGTTGGGAACACAAACTTTCTTTACAGTTGTAAATTACAATCCATACATATATATGGGTTGGTACTAGGTCAAACTCTGTTTTACAGGGATAACTTCAGGAAAATCAAACCGGCACTAGGAATCAGACTGAGAAACCACAGAAAAGATTCTCCTGCAAACCGTTACTTTTGTGCTAGATGAACGATCGTCTCTCCACATGCTAAGTTCTGATTGATAAGTGTGTATGAATGCCGCACTTCACCTAGCTTGTTGGGAACACAAAGTTTCTTTTCAGTTGCATACTTCACTCCATAAATATATATGGATTTGTACTAGCTCCAACTGGTTTTTACAGTGAAAACTGCAGGAACTTCAAACCGGCACTAGGAAATAGACTGAGAAAACAGAGTAAAAGTTTCTCCTGCAACCCGTTCCATTTGTGCTAGATGAACGAACGTCTCTCCACATGCTAAGTTCTGAGAGATAAGTGTGGGTGAAAGCCGTCCTTCACCTAGCTTGTTGGCAACACAAAGTTTCTTTTTATTTGCAAACCACTCTCCATACATATGTATGGTTTGTTATTAGCTCAAATTCGTTTTTACAGAGATAATTGCATGAACATCAAACCGGCACTAGGAAATAAACTGAGAAACCAGATTAAAAGTTTCTCCTGCAAACCGTTCCCATTTTGCTAGATGAACGAACGTCTCTCCACATGCTAAGTTCTGAGTGATAAGTGTGTGTGAATGCCGTCCTACACCTAGCTTGTTGGGAAAATAAAGATTCTTTTCATTTGCAAACTACACTCCATAAATATATATGGATTTGTACAAGCTCCAAATGGTTTTTACAGTGAATACTGCAGGAACTTCAAACCGGCACTAAGAAACAGACTGAGAAACCAGAGTAAAAGTTTCTCCTGCAACCCGTTCCATTTGTGCTAGATGAACGAACGTCTCTCCACGTGCTCGTTTCTGAGAGACAAGTGTGTGTGTAAGCCGTCCTTCACCTAGCTTGTTGGCAACATAAAGTTCCTTTTCAGTTGCAAACAACACTCCATACATATATATGGGTTGGTACTAGCTCCAACACTGTTTTACAGTGAAAATTGAAGGAAAATCAAATTGGCACTAGGAAACAGACTGAGAAACCAGAGTAAAATTTTCTCCTGCAAACCGTTCCCTTTGTGCTAGATGAACGAACGTCTCTCCACATGCTAAGTTCTGAGTGATAAGTGTGTATGAATGCCGTCCTTCACCTAGCTTGTTGGGAACAAAAAGTTTCTTTTCAGTTGCTAACTTCACTCCGTATATATATATGGATTTGAACTAGCTCCAAATGGTTTTTACAGTGAAAATTGCAGGAACTTCAAACCGGCACTAGGAAAGAGACTGAGAAACCAGAGTAACAGTTTCTCCTGCAACCCGTTCCCTTTTTGCTAGATGAACGAACGTCTCTCCACCTACTCAGTTCTGAGTGATAAGTGTGTGTGTAAGCCTTTCTTCACATAACTTGTTGGCAACACAAAGTTCCTTTTCAGTTGCAAACTACACTCCATACATATATTAGGGTTGCTACTAGCTCCAACTCGGTTTTACAGTGATAACTGCAGGAAAATCAGACCGGCACTAAGAAACAGACTGAGAAACCAGAGAAAAAGTTTCTCCTGCAACCCGTTCCCTTTGTGCTAGATGAACGAACGTCTCTCCACATGCTCAGATCTGAGAGATAAGTGTGTGTGAAAGCCTCGTTCACCTAGCTTGTTGGCAACACAAAGTTGCTTTTCAGTTGCAAACTACACTCCATACATATATATGGCTTGGTACTAGCTCCAACTCGGTTTTACAGTGATAAATGCAGGAACATAAAACCGGCACTAGGAAACAGACATAGAAAGAAGAGTAATAGTTTCTCCTGCAAACCATTTCTTTGTGCTAGATGAACGAACGTCTCTTCACATGCTAAGTTCTGAGTGATAAGTGTGTATGAATGCCGTCCTTCACCTAGCTTGTTTTGAACACAAATATTCTTTTCAGTTGCAAACTACACTCCATAAATATATATGGACTTGTACTAGCTCCAACTGGTTTTCAAAAAGAAAACTGCAGGAACTTCAAACCGGTACTAGGAAACAGACTGAGAAACAAGAGTAAAAGTTTCTCCTGCAACCCGTTCCCTTTGTGCTAGATGAACGAACGTCTCTCCACATGCTCTGTTCTGAGAGATAAATGCGTGTGGAAGCCGTACTTCAGCTAACTTGTTGGCAACACAAAGTTCCTTTTCAGTTGTAAACTACACTCCATACATATATATGGATTGGTACTAGCTCAAACAGATTTTTAAAGTGAAAAATGCAGGAACTTCAAACCGGCACTAGGAAACAGACTGAGAAACCAGAGTAAAAGTTTCTCCTGAAACCCGTTCCTTTGTGCTAGATGAACGAAAGTCTCTCCACATGCTAAGTTCTGAGTGATATGTGTGTATGAATGCCGACCTTCACATAGCTTGTTGGGAACACAAAGTTTCTTTTCAGTTGCATACTACACTCCATAAATATATATGGATTTGTACTAGCTCCAATTGGTTTTCAAAGTGAAAACTGCAGGAACTTCATACCGGCACTAAGAAACACACTGAGAAACCAGAGTAAAAGTTTCTCCTGCAAACCATTCCCTTTGTGCTAGAAGAACGAATGTCTCCCCACATGCCCAGTTCTGGGAGATAAGTGTGTGTGAAAGCCGTTCTTCACCTAGCTTGTTGGCAAAACAAAGTTCCTTTTCATTTGCAAACTACACTCCATACATATATATGGGTTGGTACTAGCTCCACCTGGATTTTACAGTGAATACTGCAGGAAATTCAAACCGGCACTAGGAAACAGACTGAGAAACCAGAGTAAAATTTTCTCCTGCAACCCGTTCCCTTTGTGCTAGATGAACGAAAGTCTCTCCACATGCTCATTTCTGAGAGATAAATGTGTGGGAAAGCTGTCCTTTAGCTAGCTTGTTGGCAACACAAAGTTCCTTTTCAGTTGCAAACTACACTCCATACATATATATGGATTGGTACTAGCTCAAACACATTTTTAAAATGAAAAATGCTGGAACTTCAAACCGGCACTAGGAAACATACTGAGAAACCAGAGTAAAATTTTCCCATGCAATGCGTTCAATTTGTGCTAGATGAATGAACGTCACTCCACATGCTCAATTCTGAGAGATAAGTGTGTGTGAAAGCCGTCCTTCACCTAGCTTGTTGGCAACACAAAGTTCATTTTCATTTGCAAACTACACTTCATATATATATATGGGTTGGTACTAGCTCCAAGTGGCTTTTACAGAGAATACTGCAGGAACTTCAAACCGGCACTAGGAAACAGACTGAGAAACCAGAGTAAAAGTTTCTCCTGCAACCCGTTCCCTTTGTGCTAGATGAACGAACGTCTCTCCACATACTAAGTTCTGAGTGATAAGTGTGTATGAATGCCGTCCTTCAACTAGCTTGTTGGGAACAAAAAGTTTCTTTTCAGTTGCTAACTTCACTCTGTAAATATATATGGATTTGAATTAGCTCCAAATGGTTTTTACAGTGAAAATTGCAGGAACTTCAAACCGGCACTAGGAAACAGACTGAGAAACATGAGTAAAACTTTCTCCTGCAACCCGTTCCGTTTTGCTAGATGAACGAACGTCTCTCCACATGCTCAGATCGGAGAGATAAGTGTGTGTGAAAGCCTCGTTCACCTAGCTTGTTGGCAACACAAAGTTGCTTTTCAGTTGCAAACTACACTCCATACCTATATATGGCTTGGTACTAGCTCCAACTCGGTTTTACAGTGATAAATGCAGGAACATAAAACCGGCACTAGGAAACAGACATAGAAAGCAGAGTAATAGTTTCTCCTGCAAACCGTTTCCTTTGTGCTAGATGAACGAACGTCTCTTCACATGCTAAGTTCTGAGTGATAAGTGTGTATGAATGCCGTCCTTCACCTAGCTTGTTTTGAACACAAAGATAATTTTCAGTTGCAAACTACACTCCATAAATATATATGGACTTGTACTAGCTCCAACTGTTTTTCAAAAAGAAAACTGCAGGAACTTCAAAAGTGTACTAGGAAACAGACTGAGAAACAACAGTAAAAGTTTCTCCTGCAATCCGTTCCTTTGTGCTAGATGAACGAACGTCTCTCCACATGCTCAGTTCTGAGAGATAAATGAGTGTGAAAGCCGTCCTTCAGCTAACTTGTTGGCAACACAAAGTTCCTTTTCAGTTGCAAACTACACTCCATACATATATAAGGATTGATACTAGCTCCAACACTTTTTTAAAGTGAAAAATGCAGGAACTTCAAACCGGCACTAGGAAACAGACTGAGAAACCAGAGGAAAAGTTTCTCCTGCAACCCGTTCCCTTTGTGCTAGATGAACGAACGTCTCTCCACATACTAAGTTCTGAGTGATAAGTGTGTATGAATGCCGTCCTTCAACTAGCTTGTTGGGAACAAAAAGTTTCTTTTCAGTTGCTAACTTCACTCCGTAAATATATATGGATTTGAATTAGCTCCAAATGGTTTTTACAGTGAAAATTGCAGGAACTTCAAACCGGCACTAGGAAACAGACTGAGAAACCAGAGTAAAAGTTTCTCCTGCAACCCGTTCCCTTTGTGCTGGATGAACGAACGTCTCTCCACATGCTCAGTTCTGAGAGATAATTGTGGGTGAAAGCCGTCCTTCACCTAGCTTGTTGGCAACAAAAAGTTTCTTTTTATTTGCAAAATACACTCCATACATATATATGGCTTGGTACTAACTCAAATTCGATTTCACAGTGATAACTGCAGGAACATCAAACCGGCACTAGGAAACAGACTGAGAAACCAGAGTAAAAGTTTCTCCTGCAAACCATTCCCTTTGTGCTAGAAGAACGAAAGTCCCCCCACATGCCCAGTTCTGGGAGATAAGTGAGTGTGAAAGCCGTTCTTCACCTAGCTTGTTGGCAAAACAAAGTTCCTTTTCATTTTCAAACTACACTCCATACATATATATGGGTTGGTACTAGCTCCAACTCGGTTTTTACAGTGTTTACTGCAGGAACTTCAAACCGGCACTAGGAAAGAGACTGAGAAATCAGAGTAAAAGTTTCTCCTGCAACCCGTTCCCTTTGTGCTAGATGAACGAACGTCTCTCCACATGCTCATTTCTGAGAGATAATGTGTGTGAAAGCTGTCCTTTAGTTAGCTTGTTGGCAACACAAAGTTCCTTTTCAGTTGCAAACTACACTCCATACATATATATGGATTGGTACCAGCTCCAACACATTTTTAAAATGAAAAATGCAGGAACTTCAAAACGGCACTAGGAAACAGACTGAGAAACCAGAGTAAAAGTTTCTCCTGCAACGCGTTCCATTTGTGCTAGATGAACGAACGTCTCTCCACATGCTCAATTCTGAGAGATAAGTGTGTGTGAAAGCCGTCCTTCACCTAGCTTGTTGGCAACACAAAGTTCATTTTCATTTGCAAACTACGATCAATACATATATATGTGTTGGTACTAGCTTAAACTGGTTTTTACAGAGAATACTGCAGGAACTTCAAACCGGCACTAGGAAACAGACTGAGAAACCAGAGTAAAATTTCTTCTGTAACAAATTCCCTTTGTGCTTGATGAACAAACTTCTCTCCACATGCTCATTTCTGAGAGATAAATGTGTGTGAATGCCGTCGTTCACCTAGCTTGTTGGGAATACAAACTTTCTTTACAGTTGCAAATTACAATCCATACATATATATGGGTTGGTACAAGCTCCATCTGGTTGTTACAGTGAAAACTCCAGGAAATTTCAACCGGCAGTAGGAAACAGACTGAGAAACCAGAGTAAAAGTTTCTCCTGCAAACCGTTCAATTTGTGCTAGATGAACGAACGTCTCTCCACGTGCTCAGTTCTGAGAGATAATTGTGTGTGTAAGCCGTCCTTCACCTATCTTGTTGGCAACACAATGTTCCTTTTCAATTGCAAACTACACTCCATACATATATATGGCTTGGTACTAGCTCCAACTCGGTTTTACAGGGATAACTGCAGGAAAATCAAACCGGCACTAGGAAACAGACTGAGAAACCACAGAAAAGATTCTCCTGTAAACCGTTACCTTTGTGCTAGATGAACAATCGTCTCTCCACATACTAAGTTCTGAGTGATAAGTGTGTATGAATGCCGTCCTTCAACTAGCTTGTTGGGAACACAAAGTTTCTTTTCAGTTGCATACTTCACTCCATAAATATATATGGATTTGTACAAGCTCCAACTGGTTTTTACAGTGAAAACTGCAGGAACTTCAAACCGGCACTAGGAAATAGACTGAGAAAACAGAGTAAAAGTTTCTCCTGCAAACCGTTCCCTTTGTGCTAGATGAACGAACGTCTCTCCAAATGCTCAGTTCTGAGAGATAAGTGTGGGTGAAAGCCGTCCTTCACCTAGCTTGTTGGCAACACAAAGTTTCTTTTTACTACAAACCACACTCCATACATATATATGGTTTGGTATTAGCTCAA
This sequence comes from Camelus ferus, assembly GCF_009834535.1. Classification (NCBI taxonomy): domain Eukaryota; kingdom Metazoa; phylum Chordata; class Mammalia; order Artiodactyla; family Camelidae; genus Camelus; species Camelus ferus. Next base: position 10,686,384 of record NC_045731.1, on the reverse strand, counting down.
ATTCGTTTTTACAGAGATAATTGCATGAACATCAAACCGGCACTAGGAAATAAACTGAGAAACCAGAGTAAAAGTTTCTCCTGCAACCCGTTCCCATTTTGCTAGATGAACGAACGTCTCTCCACATGCTAAGTTCTGAGTGATAAGTGTGTGTGAATGCCGTTCTACACCTAGCTTGTTGAGAACAGAAAGTTTCTTTTCATTTGCAAACTACACTCCATAAATATATATGGATTTGTACTAGCTCCAACTCGTTTTTACAGTGAATACTGCAGGAACTTCAAACCTGCACTAAGAAACAAACTGAGAAAAAAGAGAAAAAGTTTCTCCTGCAACCCATTCCCTTTGTGCTAGATGAACGAACGTCTCTCCACATGCTCAGATCTGAGAGATAAGTGTGTGTGAAAGCCTCGTTCACCTAGCTTGTTGGCAACACAAAGTTGCTTTTCAGTTGCAAACTACACTCCATACATATATATGGCTTGGTACTAGCTCCAACTCGGTTTTACAGTGATAAATGCAGGAACATAAAACCGGCACTAGGAAACAGACAGAAAGCAGAGTAATAGTTTCTCCTGCAAACCTTTTCCTTTGTGCTAGATGAACGAACGTCTCTTCACATGCTAAGTTCTGAGTGATAAGTGTGTATGAATGCCGTCCTTCACCTAGCTTGTTTTGAATACAAAGATTCTTTTCAGTTGCAAACTACACTCCATTAATATATATGGACTTGTACTAGCTCCAACTGGTTTTCAAAAAGAAAACTGCAGGATCTTCAAACCGGTACTAGGAAACAGACTGAGAAACAAGAGTATAAATTTCTCCTGCAACCCGTTCCCTTTCTGCTAGATGAACGAACGTCTCTCCACATGCTCAGTTCTGAGAGGTAAATGAGTGTGAAAGCCGTCCTTCAGCTAACTTGTTGGCAATACAAAGTTCCTTTTCAGTTGCAAACTACACTCCATACATATATATGGGGAGGTACTAGCTCCAACTCCGGTTTACAGTGAAAACTGCAGTAACTTCAAACCGGCACTAGGAAACAGACTGAGAAACCAGAGTAAAAGTTTCTCCTGCAACCCGTTCCCTTTGTGCTAGATGAACGAACGTCTCTCAACGTGCTCAGTTCTGAGAGAGAAGTGCGTGTGAAAGCCGTCCTTCACGTAGCTTGTTGGGAACACAAAGTTTCTCTTCAGTTGCAAACTCCACTCCATACATATATATGGATTGGTACTAGCACCAAAACATTTTTAAAGTGAAAAATGCAGGAACTTCAAACCGTCACTAGGAAACAGACTGAGAAACCAGAGTAAAATTTTCTCCTGAAACCCATTCCATTTGTGCTAGATGAACGAAAGTCTCTCCACATGCTAAGTTCTGAGTGATATGTGTGTATGAATGCCGTCCTTCACATTGCTTGTTGGGAACACAAAGTTTCAGTTGCAAATTTCACTCCATAAATATATATGGATTTGTACTAGCTCCAACTGGTTTTTACAGTGAAAACTGCAGAAACTTCTAACCGGCACTAGGAAACATACTGAGAAACCAGAGAAAAGTTTCTCCTGCAACCCTTTCCCTTTGTGCTAGATGAACGAACGTCTCTCCACATGCTAAGTTCTGAGTGATAAATGTGTCTGAAAGCCGTCCTTCACCTAGCTTGTTGGGAACAAAAAGATTCTTTTCAGTTGCAAACTTCACTCCCTAAATATATATGGATTTGAACTAGCTCCAAATGATTTTTACAGTGAAAATTGCAGGAACTTCAAACCGGCACTCTGAAACAGACTGAGAAACCAGAGTAAAAGTTTCTCCTGCAACCCGTTCCCTTTTTGCTTGATGAACGAACGTCTCTCCACATGCTCACTTCTGAGAGATAAGTGTGTGTGTAAGCCGTCCTTCACATAGCTTGTTGGCAACACAAAGTTCCTTTTCAGTTGCAAACTACACTCCATACATATATAATGGCTGCTACTAGCTCCAACTCGGTTTTACAGTGATAACTGCAGGAAAATCAAACCGGAACTAAGAAACAGTCTGAGAAACCAGAGTAAAAGTTTCTCCTGCAATCCGTTCCCTTTTTGCTGGATGAACGAACGTCTCTCCACATGCTCAGATCTGAGAGATAAGTGTGTGTGAAAGCCGTCGTTCAGCTAGCTTTTTGGCAACACAAAGTTGCTTTTCAGTTGCAAACTACACTCCATACATATATATGGCTTGGTACTAGCTCCAACTCGGTTTTTCTGTGATAAATGCAGGAACATAAACCGGCACTAGGAAACAGACATAGAAACCAGAGTAATAGTTTCTCCTGCAAACCGTTTCCTTAGTGCTAGATGAACGAACGTCTCTTCACATGCTAAGATCTGAGTGATAAGTGTGTATGAATACCGTCCTTCACTTAGCTTGTTTTGAACACAAAGATTCTTTTCAGTTACAAACTACACTCCAAAATATATATGGATTTGTACTAGCTCCAATTGGTTTTCAAAGTGAAAACTGCAGGAACTTCAAACCGGTGGTACTAGGAAACAGACTGAGAAACCAGAGTAAAAGTTTCTCCTGCAAACCATTCCCTTTTTGCTAGAAGAACGAAAGTCTCCCCACATGCCCAGTTCTGGGAGATATGTGTGTGTGAAGCCGGTCTTCACCTAGCTTGTTGGCAAAACAAAGTTCCTTTTCATTTGCAAACTACACTCCATACATATATATTGGTTGGTACTAGCTCCACCTGGTTTTTACAGTGAATACTGCAGGAACTTCAAACCGGCACTAGGAAACAGACTGAGAAACCAGAGTAATAGTTTCCCCTGCAACCCGTTCCATTTGTGCTAGATGTACGAACGTCTCTCCACATGCTCATTTCTGAGAGATAAATGTGTGTGAAAGCTGTCCTTTAGCTAGCTTGTTGGCAACACAAAGTTCCTTTTCAGTTGCAAACTACACTCCATACATATATATGGATTGGTACTAGCTCCAACACATTTTTAAAATGAAAAATGCTGGAAATTCAAACCGGCACTAGGAAACTGACTGAGAAACCAGAGTAAAAGTTTCTCCTGCAACCCGTTCCATTTGTGCTAGATGAACGAACGTCTCTACATATGCTCAGTTCTGAGAGATAATTGTGGGTGAAAGCCGTTCTTCACCTAACTTGTTGGCAAAATAAAGTTCCTTTTCATTTGAAAACTACACTCCATATATATATATGGGTTGGTACTAGCTCCAAAACTTTTTTACAGTGAAAATTGCAGGAAAATCAAATTGGCACTAGGAAAGAGACTGAGAAACCAGAGTAAAATTTTCTCCTGCAAACCGTTCCCTTTGTGCTAGATGAACGAACGTCTCTCCACATGCTAAGTTCTGAGTGATAAGTGTGTATGAATGCCGTCCTTCACCTAGCTTGTTGGGAACAAAAAGTTTCTTTTCAGTTGCTAACTTCACTCCGTAAATATATATGGATTTGAACTAGCTCCAAACGTTTTTTACAGTGAAAATTGCTGGAACTTCAAACCGGCACTAGGAAACAGACTGAGAAACCTGAGTAAAAGTTTCTCCTGCAACCCGTTCCCTTTTGCTAGATGAACGAACGTCTCTCCACATACTCAGTTCTGAGTTATAAGTGTGTGTATAAGCCGTCCTTCACATAACTTGTTGGCAACACAAAGTTCCTTTTCAGTTGCAAACTACACTCCATACATATATTAGGGTTGCTACTAGCTCCAACTCGCTTTTACAGTGATAACTGCAGGAAAATCAAACCGGAACTAAGAAACAGACTGAGAAAAAAGAGAAAAAGTTTCTCCTGCAACCCATTCCCTTTGTGCTAGATGAACGAACGTCTCTCCACATGCTCAGATCTGAGAGATAAGTGTGTGTGAAAGCCTCGTTCACCTAGCTTGTTGGCAACACAAAGTTGCTTTTCAGTTGCAAACTACACTCCATACATATATATGGCTTGGTACTAGCTCCAACTCGGTTTTACAGTGATAAATGCAGGAACATAAAACCGGCACTAGGAAACAGACAGAAAGCAGAGTAATAGTTTCTCCTGCAAACCGTTTCCTTTGTGCTAGATGAACGAACGTCTCTTCACATGCTAAGTTCTGAGTGATAAGTGTGTATGAATGCCGTCCTTCACCTAGCTTGTTTTGAATACAAAGAGTCTTTTCAGTTGCAAACTACACTCCATAAATATATATGGACTTGTACTAGCTCCAACTGGTTTTCAAAAAGAAAACTGCAGGAACTTCAAACCGGTACTAGGAAACAGACTGAGAAACAAGAGTATAAGTTTCTCCTGCAACCCGTTCCCTTTGTGCTAGATGAACGAACGTCTATCCACATGCTCAGTTCTGAGAGGTAAATGAGTGTGAAAGCCGTCCTTCAGCAAACTTGTTGGCAATGCAAAGTTCCTTTTCAGTTGCAAACTACACTCCATACATATATATGGATTGGTACTAGCACCAACACATTTTTAAATTGAAAAATGCAGGAACTTCACACCGTCAGTAGGAAACAGACTGAGAAACCAGAGTAAAATTTTCTCCTGAAACCCATTCCATTTGTGCTAGATGAACGAAAGTCTCTCCACATGCTAAGTTCTGAGTGATATGTGTGTATGAATGCCGTCCTTCACATTGCTTGTTGGGAACACAAAGTTTCAGTTGCAAACTTCACTCCATAAATATATATGGATTTGTACTAGCTCCAACTGGTTTTTACAGTGAAAACTGCAGAAACTTCTAACCGGCACTAGGAAACATACTGAGAAACCAGAGAAAAGTTTCTCCTGCAACCCTTTCCCTTTGTGCTAGATGAACGAACGTCTCTCCACATGCTAAGTTCTGAGTGATAAATGTGTATGAAAACCGTCCTTCACCTAGCTTGTTGGGAACAAAAAGATTCTTTTCAGTTGCAAACTTCACTCCCTAAATATATATGGTTTTGAACTAGCTCCAAATGATTTTTACAGTGAAAATTGCAGGAACATCAAACCGGCACTCTGAAACAGACTGAGAAACCAGAGTAAAAGTTTCTCCTGCAACCCGTTCCCTTTTTGCTTGATGAACGAACGTCTCTCCACATGCTCACTTCTGAGAGATAAGTGTGTGTGTAAGCCGTCCTTCACATAGCTTGTTGGCAACACAAAGTTCCTTTTCAGTTGCAAACTACACTCCATACATATATAATGGTTGCTACTAGCTCCAACTCGTTTTTACAGTGATAACTGCAGGAAAATCAAACCGGAACTAAGAAACAGTCTGAGAAACCAGAGTAAAAGTTTCTCCTGCAATCCGTTCCCTTTTTGCTGGATGAACGAACGTCTCTCCACATGCTCAGATCTGAGAGATAAGTGTGTGTGAAAGCCGTCGTTCACCTAGCTTTTTGGCAACACAAAGTTGCTTTTCAGTTGCAAACTACACTCCATACATATATATGGCTTGGTACTAGCTCCAACTCGGTTTTTCTGTGATAAATGCAGGAACATAAAACCGGCACTAGGAAACAGACATAGAAACCAGAGTAATAGTTTCTCCTGCAAACCGTTTCCTTAGTGCTAGATGAACGAACGTCTCTTCACATGCTAAGATCTGAGTGATAAGTGTGTATGAATACCGTCCTTCACTTAGCTTGTTTTGAACACAAAGATTCTTTTCAGTTACAAACTACACTCCAAAATATATATGGATTTGTACTAGCTCCAATTGGTTTTCAAAGTGAAAACTGAAGGAACTTCAAACCGGTACTAGGAAACAGACTGAGAAACCAGAGTAAAAGTTTCTCCTGCAAACCATTCCCTTTTTGCTAGAAGAACGAAAGTCTCCCCACATGCCCAGTTCTGGGAGATATGTGTGTGTGAAAGCCGGTCTTCACCTAGCTTGTTGGCAAAACAAAGTTCCTTTTCATTTGCAAACTACACTCCATACATATATATGGGTTGGTACTAGCTTCACCTGGTTTTTACAGTGAATACTGCAGGAACGTCAAACCGGCACTAGGAAACAGACTGAGAAACCAGAGTAACAGTTTCCCCTGCAACCCGTTCCATTTGTGCTAGATGAACGAACGTCTCTCCACATGCTCATTTCTGAGAGATAAATGTGTGTGAAAGCTGTCCTTTAGCTAGCTTGTTGGCAAAACAAAGTTCCTTTTCAGTTGCAAACTACACTCCATACATATATATGGATTGGTACTAGCTCCAACACATTTTTAAAATGAAAAATGCTGGAAATTCAAACCAGCACTAGGAAACTGACTGAGAAACCAGAGTAGAATTTTCTCCTTCAACCCGTTCCCTTTGTGCTGGATGAACGAACGTCTCTCCACATGCTCATTTCTGAGAGATAATTGTGGGTGAAAGCCGTCCTTCACCTAGCTTGTTGGCAACAAAAAGTTTCTTTTTATTTGCAAAATACACTCCATACATATATATGGCTTGGTACTAACTCAAATTCGGTTTTACAGTGATAACTGCAGGAACATCAAACCGGCACTAGGAAACAGACTGAGAAACCAGAGTAAAATTTTCTCTTGTATCCCGTTCCATTTGTGCTAGATGAACGAACGTCTCTCCACGTGCTCAGTTCGGAGAGACAAGTGTGTGTGTAAGCCGTCCTTCACCTAGCTTGTTGGCAACATAAAGTTCCTTTCCAGTTGCAAACTACACTCCATACATATAAATGGGTTGGTACTAGCTCCAAAACTTTTTTACAGTGAAAATTGCAGGAAAATCAAATTGGCACTAAGAAACAGACTGAGAAACCAGAATAAAAGTTTCTCCTGCAACCCGTTCCCTTTGTGCTAGATGAACGAACGTCTCTCCACATGCTAAGTTCTGAGTGATAAGTGTGTATGAATGCCGTCCTTCACATAGCTTGTTGGGAACAAAAAGTTTCTTTTCAGTAGCTAACTTCACTCCATAAATATATATGGATTTGTACTAGCTCCAAATGGTTTTTACAGTGAAAATTGCAGGAAATTCAAACCGGCACTAGGAAACAGACTGAGAAGCCTGAGTAAAAGTTTCTCCTGAAACCCGTTCCCTTTTTGCTAGATGAACGAACGTCTCTCCACATACTCAGTTCTGAGTGATAAGTGTGTGTGTAAGCCGTCCTTCACATAACTTGTTGGCAACACAAAGTTCCTTTTCAGTTGCAAACTACACTCCATACATATATTAGGGTTGCTACTAGCTCCAACTCGGTTTTACAGTGATAACTGCAGGAAAATCAAACCGGCACTAAGAAACAGACTGAGAAACCAGAGAAAAAGTTTCTCCTGCAACCCGTTCCCTTTGTGCTAGATGAAAGATCGTCTCTCCACATGCTCAGATCTGAGAGATAAGTGTGTGTGAAAGCCACGTTCACCTAGCTTGTTGGCAACACAAAGTTGCTTTTCAGTTGCAAACTACACTCCATAGATATATATGGCTTGGTACTAGCTCCAAATCGGTTTTACAGTGATAAATGCAGGAACATAAAACCGGCACTAGGAAACAGACATAGAAAGCAGAGTAATAGTTTCTCCTGCAAACCGTTTCCTTTGTGCTAGAAGAACGAACGTCTCTTCACATGCTAAGTTCTGAGTGATAAGTGTGTATGAATGCCGTCCTTCACCTAGCTTGTTTTGAACACAAAGATACTTTTCAGTTGCAAACTACACTCCATAAATATATATGGACTTGTACTAGCTCCAACTGTTTTTCAAAAAGAAAACTGCAGGAACTTCAAAACTGTACTAGGAAACAGACTGAGAAACAACAGTAAAAGTTTCTCCTGCAATCCGTTCCCTTTGTGCTAGATGAACGAACGTCTCTCCACATGCTCAGTTCTGAGAGATAAATGAGTGTGAAAGCCGTCCTTCAGCTAACTTGTTGGCAACACAAAGTTCCTTTTCAGTTGCAAACTACACTCCATACATATATAAGGATTGGTACTAGCTCCAACACATTTTTAAAGTGAAAAATGCAGGAACTTCAAACCGGCACTAGGAAACAGACTGAGAAACCAGAGGAAAAGTTTCTCCTGCAACCCGTTCCCTTTTTGCTGGATGAACGAACGTCTCTCCACATGCTCAGTTCTGAGAGATAAGTGTGTGTGTAAGCCGTTCTTCACATAGCTTGTTGGCAACACAAAGTTCCTTTTCAGTTGCAAACTACACTCCATAAATATATAATGGTTGCGATTAGCTCCAACTCGGTTTTACAGTGAAAAATGCAGGAACTTCAAACCGGCACTAGGAAACAGACTGAGAAATCAGAGTAAAAGTTTCTCCTGCAACCCGTTCCATTTGTGCTGGATGAACGAACGTCTCAACACATGCTCATTTCTGAGAGATAATTGTGGGTGAAAGCCATCATTCACCTAGCTTGCTTACAAGAAAAAGTTTCTTATTATTTGCAAAATACACTCCAAACTTATATATGGCTTGGTACTAACTCAAATTCGATTTTACAGTGATAACTGCAGGAACATCAAACCGGCACTAGGAAACAGACTGAGAAACCAGAGTAAAAGTTTCTCCTTCAACCCGTTCCATTTTGCTAGATGAACGAACGTCTCTCCACATACTCAGTTCTGAGTGATAAGTGTGTGTGTAAGCCGTCCTTCACATAACTTGTTGGCAACACAAAGTTCCTTTTCAGTTGCAAACTACACTCCATACATATATAATGGTTGCTATTAGCTCCAATTCGGTTTTACAGTTATAACTGCAGGAAAATCAAACCGGCACTAAGAAACATACTGAGAAAGCAGAGTAAAAGTTTCTCCTGCAATCCGTTCCCTTTTTGCTGGATGAACGAACGTCTCTCCACATGCTCAGATCTGAGAGATAAGTGTGTGTGAAAGCCGTCGTTCACCTAGCTTTTTGGCAACACAAAGTTGCTTTTCAGTTGCAAACTACACTCCATACATATATATGGCTTGGTACTAGCTCCAACTCGGTTTTTCTGTGATAAATGCAGGAACATAAAACCGGCACTAGGAAACAGACATAAAAACCAGAGTAATAGTTTCTCTTGCAAACCGTTCCCATTTTGCTAGATGAACGAACGTCTCTTCACATGCTAAGTTCTGAGTGATAAATGTGTATGAATACCGTCCTTCACTTAGCTTGTTTTGAACACAAAGATTCTTTTCAGTTACAAACTACACTCCATAAATATATATGGATTTGTACTAGCTCCAATTGGTTTTCAAAGTGAAAACTGCAGGAACTTCAAACCGGTACTAGGAAACACACTGAGAATCCAGAGAAAAGTTTCTCCTGCAAACCATTCCCTTTGTGCTAGAAGAACGAAAGTCTCCCCACATGCCAATTTCTGGGAGATAAGTGTGTGTGAAAGCCGTTCTTCACCTAGCTTGTTGGCAAAACAAAGTTCCTTATCATTTGCAAACTACACTCCCTACATATATATGGGTTGGTACTAGCTCCACCTGGTTTTTACAGTGAATACTGCAGGAACATCAAACTGGCACTAGGAAACAGACTGAGAAACCAGAGTAAAAGTTTCTCCTGCAACCCGTTCCCTTTGTGCTAGATGAACGAACGTCTCCCCACATGCTCATTTCTGAGAGAAAAATGTGTGTGAAAGCTGTCCTTTAGCTAGCTTCTTGGCAACACAAAGTTCCTTTTCAGTTGCAAACTACACTCCATACATATATATGGATTGGTACTAGCTCCAACACATTTTTAAATTGAAAAATGCAGGAACTTCAAACCGGCACTAGGAAACAGACTGAGAAATCAGAGTAAAAGTTTCTCCAGCAACCCGTTCCATTTGTGCTGGATGAACGAACGTCTCTCCACATGCTCATTTCTGAGAGATAATTGTGGGTGAAAGCCATCATTCACCTAGCTTGTTTACAACAAATAGTTTCTTTTTATTTGCAAAATACACTCCATACATATATATGGCTTGGTACTAGCTCCAACTGGTTTTTACAGAGAATACTGCAGGAACTTCAAACCAGCACTAGGAAACAGACTTAGAAATCAGAGTAAAATTTCTCCTGTAACAAATTCCCTTTGTGCTTGATGAACAAACTTCTCTCCACATGCTCATTTCGGAGAGATAAATGTGTGTGAATGCCGTCGTTCACCTTGCTTGTTGGGAACACAAACTTTCTTTACAGTTGCAAATTACAATCCATACATATATATGGGTTGGTACTAGCTCCATCTGGTTGTTACAGTGAAAATTCCAGGAAATTTCAACCGGCACTAGGAAACAGACTGAGAAACCAGAGTAAAAGTTTCTCCTGCAAACCGTTCAATTTGAGCTACATGAACGAACGTCTCTCCACGTGCTCAGTTCTGAGAGATAATTTTGTGTGTAAGCCGTCCTTCACCTAGCTTGTTGGGAACACAAAGTTCTTTTCAGTTGCATACTACACTCCATACATATATATGGGTTGGTACTAGCTCCAACTCTGTTTTACAGGGATAACTGCAGGAAAATCAAACCGGCACTAGGAAACAGACTGAGAAACCACAGAAAAGATTCTCCTGCATACCGTTACCTTTGTGCTAGATGAACGATCGTCTCTCCACATGCTAAGTTCTGAGTGATAAGTGTGTATGAATGCCGCCCTTCACCTAGCTTGTTGGGAACACAAAGTTTCTTTCCAGTTGCATACTTCACTCCTTAAATATATATGGATTTGTACTAGCTCCAACTGGATTTTACAGTGAAAACTGCAGAAACTTCAAACCGGCACTAGGAAATAGACTGAGAAAACAGAGTAAAAATTTCTCCTGCAACCCGTTCCCTTTGTGCTAGATGAACGAAAGTCTCTCCACATGCTCAGTTCTGAGAGATAAGTGTGGGTGAAAGCCGTCCTTCACCTAGCTTGTTGGCAACACAAAGTTTCTTTTTAGTTGCAAACCACACTCCATACATATATATGGTTTGGTATTAGCTCAAATTCGTTTTTACAGAGATAATTGCATGAACATCAAACCGGCACTAGGAAATAAACTGAGAAACCAGAGTAAAAGTTTCTTCTGCAAACCGTTCCCATTTTGCTAGATGAACGAACGTCTCTCCACATGCTAAGTTCTGAGTGATAAGTGTGTGTGAATGCCGTCCTACACCTAGCTTGTTGGGAAAATAAAGTTTCTTTTCATTTGCAAACTACACTCCATAAATATATATGGATTTGAACTAGCTCCAAATGGTTTTTACAGTGATAATTGCAGGAACTTCAAACCGGCACTCTGAAACAGACTGAGAAACCAGAGTAAAAGTTTCTCCTGCAACCCGTTCCCTTTTTGCTTGATGAACGAACGTGTCTCCACATGCTCAGTTCTGAGTGATAAGTGTGTGTGTAAGCCGTCCTTCACATAGCTTGTTGGCAACACAAAGTTACTTTTCAGTTGCAAACTACACTCCATACATATATAATGGTTGCTATTAGCTCCAACTCGGTTTTACAGTGATAACTGCAGGAAAATCAAACCGGAACTAAGAAACAGTCTGAGAAACCAGAGTAAAAGTTTCCCCTGCAATCCGTTCCTTTTTCCTGGATGAACGAACGTCTCTCCACATGCTCAGATCTGAGAGATATGTGTGTGTGAAAGCCGTCGTTCACCTAGCTTTTTGGCAACACAAAGTTTCTTTTCAGTTGCAAACTACACTCCATACATATATATGGCTTGGTACTAGCTCCAACTCGGTTTTTCTGTGATAAATGCAGGAACATAAAACCGGCACTAGGAAACAGACATAGAAACCAGAGTAATAGTTTCTCCTGCAAACCGTTTCCTTAGTGCTAGATGAACGAACGTCTCTTCACATGCTAAGATCTGAGTGATAAGTGTGTATGAATACCGTCCTTCACTTAGCTTGTTTTGAACACAAAGATTCTTTTCAGTTACAAACTACACTCCAAAAATATATATGGATTTGTACTAGCTCCAATTGGTTTTCAAAGTGAAAACTGCAGGAACTTCAAACCGGTACTAGGAAACAGACTGAGAAACCAGAGTAAAAGTTTCTCCTGCAAACCATTCCCTTTTTGTTGGAGAACGAAAGTCTCCCCTCATGCCCAGTTCTGGGAGATATGTGTGTGTGAAAGCCGGTCTTCACCTAGCTTGTTGGCAAAACAAAGTTCCTTTTCATTTGCAAACTACACTCCATACATATATATGGGTTGGTACTAGCTCCACCTGGTTTTTACAGTGAATACTGCAGGAACTTCAAACCGGCACTAGGAAACAGACTGAGAAACCAGAGTAATAGTTTCCCCTGCAACCCGTTCCATTTGTGATAGATGAACGAACGTCTCTCCACATGCTCATTTCTGAGAGATATATGTGTGTGAAAGCTGTCCTTTAGCTAGCTTCTTGGCAACACAAAGTTCCTTTTCAGTTGCAAACTACACTCCATACATATATATGGATTGGTACTAGCTCCAACACATTTTTAAAATGAAAAATGCTGGAAATTCAAACCGGCACTAGGAAACTGTCTGAGAAACCAGAGTAAAATTTTCTCCTTCAACCCGTTCCCTTTGTGCTGGATGAACGAACGTCTCTCCACATGCTCATTTCTGAGAGATAATTGTGGGTGAAAGCCGTCCTTCACCTAGCTTGTTGGCAACAAAAAGTTTCTTTTTATTTTCAAAATACACTCCATATATATATATGGCTTGGTACTAACTCAAATTCGGTTTTACAGTGATAACTGCAGGAACATCAAACCGGCACTAGGAAACAGACTGAGAAACCAGAGTAAAATTTTCTCTTGTATCCCGTTCCATTTGTGCTAGATGAACGAACGTCTCTCCACGTGCTCAGTTCGGAGAGACAAGTGTGTGTGTAAGCCGTCCTTCACCTAGTTTGTTGGCAACATAAAGTTCCTTTTCAGTTGCAAACTACACTCCATACATATAAATGGGTTGGTACTAGCTCCAACACTTTTTTACAGTGAAAATTGCAGGAAAATCAAATTGGCACTAAGAAACAGACTGAGAAACCAGAATAAAAATTTCTCCTGCAACCCGTTCCCTTTGTGCTAGATGAACGAACGTCTCTCCACATGCTAAGTTCTGAGTGATAAGTGTGTGTGAAAGCCGTCCTTCACCTAGCTTGTTGGGAACAAAAAGTTTCTTTTCAGTTGCTAACTTCACTCCGTAAATATATATGGATTTGTACTAGCTCCTAATGGTTTTTACAGTGAAAATTGCAGGAACTTCAAACCGGCACTAGGAAACAGACTGAGAAACCTGAGTAAAAGTTTCTCCTGCAACCCGTTCCCTTTTTGCTAGATGAACGAACGTCTCTCCACATACTCAGTTCTGAGTGATAAGTGTGTGTGTAAGCCATCCTTCACATAACTTGTTGGCAACACAAAGTTCCTTTTCAGTTGCAAACTACACTCCATACATATATTAGGGTTGCTACTAGCTCCAACTCGGTTTTACAGTGATAACTGCAGGAAAATCAAACCGGCACTAAGAAACAGACTGAGAAACCAGAGAAAAAGTTTCTCCTGCAACCCGTTCCCTTTGTGCTAGATGAACGAACGTCTCTCCACATGCTCAGTTCTGAGAGATAAGTGTGGGTGAAAGCCGTCCTTCACCTAGCTTGTTGGCAACACAAAGTTTCTTTTTAGTTGCAAACCACACTCCATACATATATATGGTTTGGTATTAGCTCAAATTCGTTTTTACAGAGATAATTGCATGAACATCAAACCGGCACTAGGAAATAAACTGAGAAACCAGAGTAAAAGTTTCTTTTGCAAACCGTTCCCATTTTGCTAGATGAACGAACGTCTCTCCACATGCTAAGTTCTGAGTGATAAGTGTGTGTGAATGCCGTCCTACACCTAGCTTGTTGGGAAAATAAAGTTTCTTTTAATTTGCAAACTACACTCCATAAATATATATGGATTTGAACTAGCTCCAAATGGTTTTTACAGTGAAAATTGCAGGAACTTCAAACCGGCACTCTGAAACAGACTGAGAAACCAGAGTAAAAGTTTCTCCTGCAACCCGTTCCCTTTTGGCTTGATGAACGAACGTCTCTCCACATGCTCAGTTCTGAGAGATAAGTGTGTGTGTAAGCCGTCCTTCACATAGCTTGTTGGCAACACAAAGTTCCTTTTCAGTTGCAAACTACACTCCATACATATATAATGGTTGCTACTAGCTCCAACTCGGTTTTACAGTGATAACTGCAGGAAAATCAAACCGGAACTAAGAAACAGTCTGAGAAACCAGAGTAAAAGTTTCTCCTGCAATCCGTTCCCTTTTTGCTGGATGAACGAACGTCTCTCCACATGCTCAGATCTGAGAGATAAGTGTGTGTGAAAGCCGTTGTTCACCTAGCTTTTTGGCAACACAAAGTTGCTTTTCAGTTGCAAACTACACTCCATACATATATATGGCTTGGTACTAGCTCCAACTCGGTTTTTCTGTGATAAATGCAGGAACATAAAACCGGCACTAGGAAACAGACATAGAAACCAGAGTAATAGTTTCTCCTGCAAACCGTTTCCTTAGTGCTAGATGAACGAACGTCTCTTCACATGCTAAGATCTGAGTGATAAGTGTGTATGAATACCGTCCTTCACTTAGCTTGTTTTGAACACAAAGATTCTTTTCAGTTACAAACTACACTCCAAAAATATATATGGATTTGTACTAGCTCCAATTGGTTTTCAAAGTGAAAACTGCAGGAACTTCAAACCGGTACTAGGAAACAGACTGAGAAACCAGAGTAAAAGTTTCTCCTGCAAACCATTCCCTTTTTGCTAGAAGAACGAAAGTCTCCCCTCATGCCCAGTTCTGGGAGATATGTGTGTGTGAAAGCCGGTCTTCACCTAGCTTGTTGGCAAAACAAAGTTCCTTTTCATTTGCAAACTACACTCCATACATATATATGGGTTGGTACTAGCTCCACCTGGTTTTTACAGTGAATACTGCAGGAACTTCAAACCGGCACTAGGAAACAGACTGAGAAACCAGAGTAATAGTTTCCCCTGCAACCCGTTCCATTTGTGCTAGATGAACGAACGTCTCTCCACATGCTCATTTCTGAGAGATAAATGTGTGTGAAAGCTGTCCTTTAGCTTGCTTCTTGGCAACACAAAGTTCCTTTTCATTTGCAAATTACACTCCATACATATATATGGATTGGTACTAGCTCCAACACTTTTTTAAAATGAAAAATGCTGGAAATTCAAACCGGCACTAGGAAACTGACTGAGAAACCAGAGTAATAGTTTCCCCTGCAACCCGTTCCATTTGTGATAGATGAACGAACGTCTCACCACATGCTCATTTCTGAGAGATAATTGTGGGTGAAAGCCGTCCTTCACCTAGCTTGTTGGCAACAAAAAGTTTCTTTTTATTTGCAAAATACACTCCATACATATATATGGCTTGGTACTAACTCAAATTCGGTTTTACAGTGATAACTGCAGGAACATCAAACCGGCACTAGGAAACAGACTGAGAAACCAGAGTAAAATTTTCTCTTGTATCCCGTTCCATTTGTGCTAGATGAACGAACGTCTCTCCACGTGCTCAGTTCGGAGAGACAAGTGTGTGTGTAAGCCGTCCTTCACCTAGCTTGTTGGCAACATAAAGTTCCTTTTCAGTTGCAAACTACACTCCATACGTATAAATGGGTTGGTACTAGCTCCAACACTTTTTTACAGTGAAAATTGCAGGAAAATCAAATTGGCACTAAGAAACAGACTGAGAAACCAGAATAAAAGTTTCTCCTGCAACCCGTTCCCTTTGTGCTAGATGAACGAACGTCTCTCCACATGCTAAGTTCTGAGTGATAAGTGTGTATGAATGCCGTCCTTCACCTAGCTTGTTGGGAACTAAAAGTTTATTTTCAGTTGCTAACTTCACTCCGTAAATATATATGGATTTGTACTAGCTCCAAATGGTTTTTACAGTGAAAATTGCAGGAACTTCAAACCGGCACTAGGAAACAGACTGAGAAACCTGAGTAAAAGTTTCTCCTGCAACCCGTTCCCTTTTTGCTAGATGAACGAACGTCTCTCCACATACTCAGTTCTGAGTGATAAGTGTGTGTGTAAGCCGTCCTTCACATAACTTGTTGGCAACACAAAGTTCCTTTTCAGTTGCAAACTACACTCCATACATATATTAGGGTTGCTACTAGCTCCAACTCGGTTTTACAGTGATAACTGCAGGAAAATCAAACCGGCACTAAGAAACAGACTGAGAAACCAGAGAAAAAGTTTCTCCTGCAACCCGTTCCCTTTGTGCTAGATGAACGAACGTCTCTCCACATGCTCAGTTCTGAGAGATAAGTGTGGGTGAAAGCCGTCCTTCACCTAGCTTGTTGGCAACACAAAGTTTCTTTTTAGTTGCAAACCACACTCCATACATATATATGGTTTGGTATTAGCTCAAATTCGTTTTTACACAGATAATTGCATGAACATCAAACCGGCACTAGGAAATAAACTGAGAAACCAGAGTAAAAGTTTCTTTTGCAAACCGTTCCCATTTTGCTAGATGAACGAACGTCTCTCCACATGCTAAGTTCTGAGTGATAAGTGTGTGTGAATGCCGTCCTACACCTAGCTTGTTGGGAAAATAAAGTTTCTTTTAATTTGCAATCTACACTCCATAAATATATATGGATTTGAACTAGCTCCAAATGGTTTTTACAGTGAAAATTGCAGGAACTTCAAACCGGCACTCTGAAACAGACTGAGAAACCAGAGTAAAAGTTTCTCCTGCAACCCGTTCCCTTTTGGCTTGATGAACGAACGTCTCTCCACATGCTCAGTTCTGAGAGATAAGTGTGTGTGTAAGCCGTCCTTCACATAGCTTGTTGGCAACACAAAGTTCCTTTTCAGTTGCAAACTACACTCCATACATATATAATGGTTGCTACTAGCTCCAACTCGGTTTTACAGTGATAACTGCAGGAAAATCAAACCGGAACTAAGAAACAGTCTGAGAAACCAGAGTAAAAGTTTCTCCTGCAATCCGTTCCCTTTTTGCTGGATGAACGAACGTCTCTCCACATGCTCAGATCTGAGAGATAAGTGTGTGTGAAAGCCGTCGTTCACATAGCTTGTTGGCAACACAAAGTTGCTTTTCAGTTGCAAACTACACTCCATACATATATATGGCTTGGTACTAGCTCCAACTCGGTTTTTCTGTGATAAATGCAGGAACATAAAACCGGCACTAGGAAACAGACATAGAAACCAGAGTAATAGTTTCTCCTGCAAACCGTTTCCTTAGTGCTAGATGAACGAACGTCTCTTCACATGCTAAGATCTGAGTGATAAGTGTGTATGAATACCGTCCTTCACTTAGCTTGTTTTGAACACAAAGATTCTTTTCAGTTACAAACTACACTCCAAAAATATATATGGATTTGTACTAGCTCCAATTGGTTTTCAAAGTGAAAACTGCAGGAACTTCAAACCGGTACTAGGAAACAGACTGAGAAACCAGAGTAAAAGTTTCTCCTGCAAACCATTCCCTTTTTGCTAGAAGAACGAAAGTCTCCCCTCATGCCCAGTTCTGGGAGATATGTGTGTGTGAAAGCCGGTCTTCACCTAGCTTGTTGGCAAAACAAAGTTCCTTTTCATTTGCAAACTACACTCCATACATATATATGGGTTGGTACTAGCTCCACCTGGTTTTTATAGTGAATACTGCAGGAACTTCAAACCGGCACCAGGAAACAGACTGAGAAACCAGAGTAATAGTTTCCCCTGCAACCCGTTCCATTTGTGCTAGATGAACGAACGTCTCTCCACATGCTCATTTCTGAGAGATAAATGTGTGTGAAAGCTGTCCTTTAGCTTGCTTCTTGGCAACACAAAGTTCCTTTTCAGTTGCAAACTACACTCCATACATATATATGGATTGGTACTAGCTCCAACACATTTTTAAAATGAAAAATGCTGGAAATTCAAACCGGCACTAGGAAACTGACTGAGAAACCAGAGTAATAGTTTCCCCTGCAACCCGTTCCATTTGTGATAGATGAACGAACGTCTCTCCACATGCTCATTTCTGAGAGATAATTGTGTGTGAAAGCCGTCCTTCACCTAGCTTGTTGGCAACAAAAAGTTTCTTTTTATTTGCAAAATACACTCCATACATATATATGGCTTGGTACTAACTCAAATTCGGTTTTACAGTGATAACTGCAGGAACATCAAACCGGCACTAGGAAACAGACTGAGAAACCAGAGTAAAATTTTCTCTTGTATCCCGTTCCATTTGTGCTAGATGAACGAACGTCTCTCCACGTGCTCAGTTCGGAGAGACAAGTGTGTGTGTAAGCCGTCCTTCACCTAGCTTGTTGGCAACATAAAGTTCCTTTTCAGATGCAAACTGCACTCCATACGTATAAATGGGTTGGTACTAGCTCCAACAATTTTTTACAGTGAAAATTGCAGGAAAATCAAATTGGCACTAAGAAACAGACTGAGAAACCAGAGTAAAAGTTTCTCCTGCAATCCGTTCCCTTTGTGCTAGATGAACGAACGTCTCCCCACATGCTCATTTCTGAGAGATAAATGTGTGTGAAAGCTGTCCTTTAGCTAGCTTGTTGGCAAAACAAAGTTCCTTTTCAGTTGCAAACTACACTCCATACATATATATGGATTGGTACTAGCTCCAACTCATTTTTTCTGTGATAAATGCAGGAACATAAAACCGGCACTAGGAAACAGACATAGAAACCAGAGTAATAGTTTCTCCTGCAAACCGTTTCCTTAGTGCTAGATGAACGAACGTCTCTTCACATGCTGAGTTCTGAGTGATAAGTGTGTATGAATACCGTCCTTCACTTAGCTTGTTTTGAACACAAAGATTCTTTTCAGTTACAAACTACACTCCAAAAATATATATGGATTTGTACTAGCTCCAATTGGTTTTCAAAGTGAAAACTGAAGGAACTTCAAACCGGTACTAGGAAACAGACTGAGAAACCAGAGTAAAAGTTTCTCCTGCAAACCATTCCCTTTGTGCTAGAAGAACGAAAGTCTCCCCACATGCCCAGTTCTGGGAGATAAGTGTGTGTGAAAGCCGGTCTTCACTTAGCTTGTTGGCAAAACAAAGTTCCTTTTCATTTGCAAACTACACTCCATACATATATATGGGTTGGTACTAGCTCCACCTGGTTTTTACAGTGAATACTGCAGGAACTTGAAACCGGCACTAGGAAACAGTCTGAGAAACCAGAGTAATAGTTTCCCCTGCAACCCGTTCCATTTGTGCTAGATGAACGAACGTCTCCCCACATGCTCATTTCTGAGAGATAAATGTGTGTGAAAGCTGTCCTTTAGCTAGCTTGTTGGCAAAACAAAGTTCCTTTTCAGTTGCAAACTACACTCCATACATATATATGGATTGGTACTAGCTCCAACACATTTTTAAATTGAAAAATGCTGGAAATTCAAACCGGCACTAGGAAACTGACTGAGAAACCAGATTAAAAGTTTCTCCTTCAACCCGTTCTTTTTGGCTGGATGAACGAACGTCTCTCAACATGCTCATTTCTGAGAGATAATTGTGGGTGAAAGCCGTCCTTCACCTAGCTTGTTGGCAACAAAAAGTTTCTTTTTATTTGCAAAATACACTCCATACATATATATGGCTTGGTACTAACTCAAATTCGGTTTTACAGTGATAACTGCAGGAACATCTAACCGGCACTAGGAAACAGACTGAGAAACCAGAGTAAAAGTTTCTCCTGCAACCCGTTCCATTTGTGCTAGATGAACGAACGTCTCTCCACATGCTCAATTCTGAGAGATAAGTGTGTGTGAAAGCCGTCCTTCACCTAGCTTGTTGGCAACACAAAGTACATTTTCATTTGCAAACTACACTCCATACATATATATGGGTTGGTACTAGCTCCAACTGGTTTTTACAGAGAATACTGCAGGAACTTCAAACCGGCACTAGGAAACAGACTTAGAAATCAAAGTAAAATTTCTCCTGTAACAAATTCCCTTTGTGCTTGATGAACAAACTTCTCTCCACATGCTCATTTCTGAGAGATAAATGTGTGTGAATGCCGTCGTTCACCTTGCTTGTTGGGAACACAAACTTTCTTTACAGTTGCAAATTACAATCCATACATATATATGGGTTGGTACTAGCTCCATCTGGTTGTTACAGTGAAAATTCCAGGAAATTTCAACCGGCACTAGTAAACAGACTGAGAGACCAGAGTAAAAGATTCTCCTGCAAACCGTTCAATTTGTGCTAGATGAACGAACGTCTCTCCACGTGCTCAGTTCTGAGAGATAATTCTGTGTGTAAGCCGTCCTTCACCTAGCTTGTTGGGAACACAAAGTTCTTTTCAGTTGCATACTACACTCCATACATATATATGGGTTGGTACTAGCTCCAACTCTGTTTTACAGGGATAACTGCAGGAAAATCAAACCGGCACTAGGAAAAAGACTGAGAAACCACAGAAAAGATTCTCCTGCAAACCGTTACCTTTGTGCTAGATGAACGATCGTCTCTCCACATGCTAAGTTCTGAGTGATAAGTGTGTATGAATGCCGCCCTTCACCTAGCTTGTTGGGAACACAAAGTTTCTTTTCAGTTGCATACTTCACTCCTTAAATATATATGGATTTGTACAAGCTCCAACTGGATTTTAAAGTGAAATCTGCAGAAACTTCAAACCGGCACTAGGAAATAGACTGAGAAAACAGAGTAAAAATTTCTCCTGCAACCCGTTCCTTTGTGCTAGATGAACGAAAGTCTCTCCACATGCTCAGTTCTGAGAGATAAGTGTGGGTGAAAGCCGTCCTTCACCTAGCTTGTTGGCAACACAAAGTTTCTTTTAGTTGCAAACCACACTCCATACATATATATGGTTTGGTATTAGCTCAAATTCGTTTTTACAGAGATAATTGCATGAATATCAAACCGGCACTAGAAAATAAACTGAGAAACCAGAGTAAAAGTTTCTTCTGCAAACCGTTCCCATTTTGCTAGATGAACGAACGTCTCTCCACATGCTAAGTTCTGAGTGATAAGTGTGTGTGAATGCCGTCCTACACCTAGCTTGTTGGGAAAATAAAGTTTCTTTTCATTTGCAAACTACACTCCATAAATATATATGGATTTGAACTAGCTCCAAATGGTTTTTACAGTGAAAATTGCAGGAACTTCAAACCGGCACTCTGAAACAGACTGAGAAACCAGAGTAAAAGTTTCTCCTGCAACCCGTTCCATTTTTGCTTGATGAACGAACGTCTCTCCACATGCTCAGTTCTGAGAGATAAGTGTGTGTGTAAGCCGTCCTTCACATAGCTTGTTGGCAACACAAAGTTCCTTTTCAGTTGCAAACTACACTCCATACATATATAATGGTTGCTACTAGCTCCAACTCAGTTTTACAGTGATAACTGCAGGAAAATCAAACCGGAACTAAGAAACAGTCTGAGAAACCAGAGTAAAAGTTTCCCCTGCAATCCGTTCCCTTTTTGCTGGATGAACGAACGTCTCTCCACATGCTAAGTTCTGAGAGATATGTGTGTGTGAAAGCCGTCGTTCACCTAGCTTTTTGGCAACACAAAGTTGCTTTTCAGTTGCAAACTACACTCCATACATATATATGGCTTGGTACTAGCTCCAACTCGGTTTTTCTGTGATAAATGCAGGAACATAAAACCGGCACTAGGAAACAGACATAGAAACCAGAGTAATAGTTTCTCCTGCAAACCGTTTCCTTAGTGCTAGATGAACGAACGTCTCTTCACATGCTAAGATCTGAGTGATAAGTGTGTATGAATACCGTCCTTCACTTAGCTTGTTTTGAACACAAAGATTCTTTTCAGTTACAAACTAAACTCCAAAAATATATATGGATTTGTACTAGCTCCAATTGGTTTTCAAAGTGAAAACTGCAGGAACTTCAAACCGGTACTAGGAAACAGACTGAGAAACCAGAGTAAAAGTTTCTCCTGCAAACCATTCCCTTTTTGCTAGAAGAACGAAAGTCTCCCCTCATGCCCAGTTCTGGGAGATATGTGTGTGTGAAAGCCGGTCTTCACCTAGCTTGTTGGCAAAACAAAGTTCCTTTTCATTTGCAAACTACACTCCATACATATATATGGGTTGGTACTAGCTCCACCTGGTTTTTACAGTGAATACTGCAGGAACTTCAAACCGGCACTAGGAAACAGACTGAGAAACCAGAGTAATAGTTTCCCCTGCAACCCGTTCCATTTATGATAGATGAAAGAACGTCTCTCCACATGCTTATTTCTGAGAGATAAATGTGTGTGAAAGCTGTCCTTTAGCTAGCTTCTTGGCAACACAAACTTCCTTTTCAGTTGCAAACTACACTCCATACATATATATGGATTGGTACTAGCTCCAACACATTTTTAAAATGAAAAATGCTGGAAATTCAAACCGGCACTAAGAAACTGACTGAGAAACCAGAGTAAAAGTTTCTCCTTCAACCCGTTCCCTTTGTGCTGGATGAACGAACGTCTCTCCACATGCTCATTTCTGAGAGATAATTGTGGGTGAAAGCCGTCCTTCACCTAGCTTGTTGGCAACAAAAAGATTCTTTTTATTTGCAAAATACACTCCATACATATATATGGCTTGGTACTAACTCAAATTCGGTTTTACAGTGATAACTGCAGGAACATCAAACCGGCACTAGGAAACAGACTGAGAAACCAGAGTAAAATTTTCTCTTGTATCCCGTTCCATTTGTGCTAGATGAACGAACGTCTCTCCACGTGCTCAGTTCGGAGAGACAAGTGTGTGTGTAAGCCGTCCTTCACCTAGTTTGTTGGCAACATAAAGTTCCTTTTCAGTTGCAAACTACACTCCATACATATAAATGGGTTGGTACTAGCTCCAACACTTTTTTACAGTGAAAATTGCAGGAAAATCAAATTGGCACTAAGAAACAGACTGAGAAACCAGAATAAAAGTTTCTCCTGCAACCCGTTCCCTTTGTGCTAGATGAACGAACGTCTCTCCACATGCTAAGTTCTGAGTGATAAGTGTGTATGAATGCCGTCCTTCACCTAGCTTGTTGGGAACAAAAAGTTTCTTTTCAGTTGCTAACTTCACTCCGTAAATATATATGGATTTGTACTAGCTCCAAATGGTTTTTACAGTGAAAATTGCAGGAACTTCAAACCGGCACTAGGAAACAGACTGAGAAACCTGAGTAAAAGTTTCTCCTGCAACCCGTTCCCTTTTTGCTAGATGAACGAACGTCTCTCCACATACTCAGTTCTGAGTGATAAGTGTGTGTGTAAGCCGTCCTTCACATAACTTGTTGGCAACACAAAGTTCCTTTTCAGTTGCAAACTACACTCCATACATATATTAGGGTTGCTACTAGCTCCAACTCGGTTTTACAGTGATAACTGCAGGAAAATCAAACCGGCACTAAGAAACAGACTGAGAAACCAGAGAAAAAGTTTCTCCTGCAACCCGTTCCCTTTGTTCTAGATGAACGAACGTCTCTCCACATGCTCAGTTCTGAGAGATAAGTGTGGGTGAAAGCCGTCCTTCACCTAGCTTGTTGGCAACACAAAGTTTCTTTTTAGTTGCAAACCACACTCCATACATATATATGGTTTGGTATTAGCTCAAATTCGTTTTTACAGAGATAATTGCATGAACATCAAACCGGCACTAGGAAATAAACTGAGAAACCAGAGTAAAAGTTTCTTCTGCAAACCGTTCCCATTTTGCTAGATGAACGAACGTCTCTCCACATGCTAAGTTCTGAGTGATAAGTGTGTGTGAATGCCGTCCTACACCTAGCTTGTTGGGAAAATAAAGTTTCTTTTCATTTGCAAACTACACTCCATAAATATATATGGATTTGAACTAGCTCCAAATGGTTTTTACAGTGAAAATTGCAGGAACTTCAAACCGGCACTCTGAAACAGACTGAGAAACCAGAGTAAAAGTTTCTCCTGCAACCCGTTCCCTTTTTGCTTGATGAACGAACGTCTCTCCACATGCTCAGTTCTGAGAGATAAGTGTGTGTGTAAGCCGTCCTTCACATAGCTTGTTGGCAACACAAAGTTCCTTTTCAGTTGCAAACTACACTCCATACATATATAAAGGTTGCTACTAGCTCCAACTCGGTTTTACAGTGATAACTGCAGGAAAATCAAACCGGAACTAAGAAACAGTCTGAGAAACCAGAGTAAAAGTTTCTCCTGCAATCCGTTCCCTTTTTGCTGGATGAACGAACGTCTCTCCACATGCTCAGATCTGTGAGATAAGTGTGTGTGAAAGCCGTCGTTCACCTAGCTTTTTGGCAACACAAAGTTGCTTTTCAGTTGCAAACTACACTCCATACATATATATGGCTTGGTACTAGCTCCAACTCGGTTTTTCTGTGATAAATGCAGGAACATAAAACCGGCACTAGGAAACAGACATAGAAACCAGAGTAATAGTTTCTCCTGCAAACCGTTTCCTTAGTGCTAGATGAACGAACGTCTCTTCACATGCTAAGATCTGAGTGATAAGTGTGTATGAATACCGTCCTTCACTTAGCTTGTTTTGAACACAAAGATTCTTTTCAGTTACAAACTACACTCCAAAAATATATATGGATTTGTACTAGCTCCAATTGGTTTTCAAAGTGAAAACTGCAGGAACTTCAAACCGGTACTAGGAAACAGACTGAGAAACCAGAGTAAAAGTTTCTCCTGCAAACCATTCCCTTTTTGCTAGAAGAACGAAAGTCTCCCCTCATGCCCAGTTCTGGGAGATATGTGTGTGTGAAAGCCGGTCTTCACCTAGCTTGTTGGCAAAACAAAGTTCCTTTTCATTTGCAAACTACACTCCATACATATATATGGGTTGGTACTAGCTCCACCTGGTTTTTACAGTGAATACTGCAGGAACTTCAAACCGGCACTAGGAAACAGACTGAGAAACCAGAGTAATAGTTTCCCCTGCAACCCGTTCCATTTGTGATAGATGAACGAACGTCTCTCCACATGCTCATTTCTGAGAGATAAATGTGTGTGAAAGCTGTCCTTTAGCTTGCTTCTTGGCAACACAAAGTTCCTTTTCAGTTGCAAACTACACTCCATACATATATATGGATTGGTACTAGCTCCAACACATTTTAAAATGAAAAATGCTGGAAATTCAAACCGGCACTAGGAAACTGACTGAGAAACCAGAGTAATAGTTTCCCCTGCAACCCGTTCCATTTGTGATAGATGAACGAACTTCTCTCCACATGCTCATTTCTGAGAGATAATTGTGGGTGAAAGCCGTCCTTCACCTAGCTTGTTGGCAACAAAAAGTTTCTTTTTATTTGCAAAATACACTCCATACATATATATGGCTTGGTACTAACTCAAATTCGGTTTTACAGTGATAACTGCAGGAACATCAAACCGGCACTAGGAAACAGACTGAGAAACCAGAGTAAAATTTTCTCTTGTATCCCGTTCCATTTGTGCTAGATGAACGAACGTCTCTCCACGTGCTCAGTTCGGAGAGACAAGTTTGTGTGTAAGCCGTCCTTCACCTAGCTTGTTGGCAACATAAAGTTCCTTTTCAGTTGCAAACTACACTCCATACGTATAAATGGGTTGGTACTAGCTCCAAAACTTTTTTACAGTGAAAATTGCAGGAAAATCAAATTGGCACTAAGAAACAGACTGAGAAACCAGAATAAAAGTTTCTCCTGCAACCCGTTCCCTTTGTGCTAGATGAACGAACGTCTCTCCACATGCTAAGTTCTGAGTGATAAGTGTGTATGAATGCCGTTCTTCACCTAGCTTGTTGGGAACAAAAAGTTTCTTTTCAGTTGCTAACTTCACTCCGTAAATATATATGGATTTGTACTAGCTCCAAATGGTTTTTACAGTGAAAATTGCAGGAACTTCAAACCGGCACTAGGAAACAGACTGAAAAACCTGAGTAAAAGTTTCTCCTGCAACCCGTTCCCTTTGTGCTAGATGAACGAACGTCTCTCCACATACTCAGTTCTGAGTGATAAGTGTGTGTGTAAGCCGTCCTTCACATAACTTGTTGGCAACACAAAGTTCCTTTTCAGTTGCAAACTACACTCCATAGATATATTAGGGTTGCTACTAGCTCCAACTCGGTTTTACAGTGATAACTGCAGGAAAATCAAACCGGCACTAAGAAACAGACTGAGAAACCAGAGAAAAAGTTTCTCCTGCAACCCGTTCCCTTTGTTCTAGATGAACGAACGTCTCTCCACATGCTCAGTTCTGAGAGATAAGTGTGGGTGAAAGCCGTCCTTCACCTAGCTTGTTGGCAACACAAAGTTTCTTTTTAGTTGCAAACCACACTCCATACATATATATGGTTTGGTATTAGCTCAAATTCGTTTTTAAAGAGATAATTGCATGAACATCAAACCGGCACTAGGAAATAAACTGAGAAACCAGAGAAAAAGTTTCTTCTGCAAACCGTTCCCATTTTGCTAGATGAACGAACGTCTCTCCACATGCTAAGTTCTGAGTGATAAGTGTGTGTGAATGCCGTCCTACACCTAGCTTGTTGGGAAAGTAAAGTTTCTTTTCATTTGCAAACTACACTCCATAAATATATATGGATTTGAACTAGCTCCAAATGGTTTTTACAGTGAAAATTGCAGGAACTTCAAACCGGCACTCTGAAACAGACTGAGAAACCAGAGTAAAAGTTTCTCCTGCAACCCGTTCCCTTTTTGCTTGATGAACGAACGTCTCTCCACATGCTCAGTTCTGAGAGATAAGTGTGGGTGAAAGCCGTCCTTCACATAGCTTGTTGGCAACACAAAGTTCCTTTTCATTTGCAAACTACACTCCATACATATATAATGGTTGCTACTAGCTCCAACTCGGTTTTACAGTGATAACTGCAGGAAAATCAAACCGGAACTAAGAAACAGTCTGAGTAACCAGAGAAAAAGTTTCTCCTGCAATCCGTTCCCTTTTTGCTGGATGAACGAAAGTCTCCCCACATGCCAAGTTCTGGGAGATATGTGTGTGTGAAAGCCGGTCTTCACCTAGCTTGTTGGCAAAACAAAGTTCCTTTTCATTTGCAAACTACACTCCATACATATATATGGGTTGGTACTAGCTCCACCTGGTTTTTACAGTGAATACTGCAGGAACTTCAAACCGGCACTAGGAAACAGACTGAGAAACCAGAGTAATAGTTTCCCCTGCAACCCGTTCCATTTGTGCTAGATGAACGAACGTCTCTCCACATGCTCATTTCTGAGAGATAAATGTGTGTGAAAGCTGTGCTTTAGCTAGCTTGTTGGCAAAACAAAGTTCCTTTTCAGTTGCAAACTACACTCCATACATATATATGGATTGGTACTAGCTCCAACACATTTTTAAAATGAAAAATGCTGGAAATTCAAACCGGCACTAGGAAACTGACTGAGAAACCAGAGTAAAAGTTTCTCCTTCAACCCGTTCCCTTTGTGCTGGATGAACGAACGTCTCTCCACATGCTCATTTCTGAGAGATAATTGTGGGTGAAAGCCGTCCTTCACCTAGCTTGTTGGCAACAAAAAGTTTCTTTTTATTTGCAAAATACACTCCATACATATATATGGCTTGGTACTAACTCAAATTCGGTTTTACAGTGATAACTGCAGGAACATCAAACCGGCACTAGGAAACAGACTGAGAACCAGAGTAAAATTTTCTCTTGTATCCCGTTCCATTTGTGCTAGATGAACGAACGTCTCTCCACGTGCTCAGTTCGGAGAGACAAGTGTGTGTGTAAGCCGTCCTTCACCTAGCTTGTTGGCAACATAAAGTTCCTTTTCAATTGCAAACTACACTCCATACATATATTAGGGTTGCTACTAGCTCCAACTCGGTTTTACAGTGATAACTGCAGGAAAATCAAACCGGCACTAAGAAACAGACTGAGAAACCACAGAAAAAGTTTCTCCTGCAACCCGTTCCCTTTATGCTAGATGAACGAACGTCTCTCCACATGCTCAGATCTGAGAGATAAGTGTGTGTGAAAGCCTCGTTCACCTAGCTTGTTGGCAACACAATGTTGCTTTTCAGTTGCAAACTACACTCCATAGATATATATGGCTTGGTACAAGCTCCAACTCGGTTTTACAGTGATAAATGCAGGAACATAAAACCGGCACTAGGAAACAGACATAGAAAACAGAGTAATAGTTTCTCCTGCAAACCGTTTCCCTTGTGCTAGATGAACGAACGTCTCTTCACATGCTACGTTCTGAGTGATAAGTGTGTATGAATGCCGTCCTTCACCTAGCTTGTTTTGAACACAAAGATTCTTTTCAGTTGCAAACTACACTCCATAAATATATGGACTTGTACTAGCTCCAACTGGTTTTCAAAAAGAAAACTGCAGGAACTTCAAATCGGTACTAGGAATCAGACTGAGAAACAAGAGTAAAAGTTTCTCCTGCAACCCGTTCCCTTTGTGCTAGATGAACGAACGTCTCTCCACATGCTCAGTTCTGAGAGATAAATGAGTGTGAAAGCCGTACTTCAGCTAACTTGTTGGGAACACCAAGTTCCTTTTCAGTTGCAAACTACACTCCATACATTTATATGGATTGGTACTAGCTCCAACACATTTTTAAAGTGAAAAATGCAGGAACTTCAAACCGTCACTAGGAAACAGACTGAGAAACCAGAGTAAAATTTTCTCCTTAAACCCGTTCCATTTGTGCTAGATGAACGAAAGTCTCTCTACATGCTAAGTTCTGAGTGATATGTGTGTATGAATGCCGTCCTTCACATTGCTTGTTGGGAACACAAAGTTTCAGTTGCAAACTTCACTCCATAAATATATATGGATTTGTACTAGCTCCAACTGGTTTTTAAAGTGAAAACTGCAGAAACTTCTAACCGGCACTAGGAAACATACTGAGAAACCAGAGAAAAGTTTCTCCTGCAACCCTTTCCCTTTGTGCTAGATGAACGAACGTCTCTCCACATGCTAAGTTCTGAGTGATAAGTGTGTATGAATGCCGTCCTTCACCTAGCTTGTTGGGAACAAAAAGATTCTTTTCAGTTGCAAACTTCACTCCGTAAATATATATGGATTTGAACTAGCACCAAATGGCTTTTACAGTGAAAACTGCAGGAAGTTCAAACCGGCACTAGGAAACAGACTGAGAAACCAGAGTAAAAGTTTCTCCTGCAACCCGTTCCATTATTGCTTGATGAACGAAAATCTCTCCACATGCTCAGTTCTGAGAGATATGTGTGTGTGTAAGCCGTCCTTCACATAGCTTGTTGGCAACACAAAGTTCCTTTTCAGTTGCAAACTACACTCCATACATATATTAGGGTTGCTACTAGCTCCAACTCGGTTTTACAGTGATAACTGCAGGAAAATCAAACCGCCACTAAGAAACAGACTGAGAAAGCAGAGAAAAAGTTTCTCCTGCAACCCGTTCCCTTTGTGCTAGATGAACGAACGTCTCTCCACATGCTCAGATCTGAGAGATAAGTGTGTGTGAAAGCCTCGTTCACCTAGCTTGTTGGCAACACAAAGTTGCTTTTCAGTTGCAAACTACACTCCATAGATATATATGGCTTGGTACTAGCTCCAACTCGGTTTTACAGTGATAAATGCAGGAACATAAAACCGGCACTAGGAAACAGACATAGAAACCAGAGTAATAGTTTCTCCTGCAAACCGTTTCCCTTGTGCTAGATGAACGAACGTCTCTTCACATGCTAAGTTCTGAGTGATAAGTGTGTATGAATACCGTCCTTCACTTAGCTTGTTTTGAACACAAAGATTCTTTTCAGTTGCAAACTACACTCCATAAATATATGGACTTGTACTAGCTCCAACTGGTTTTCAAAAAGAAAACTGCAGGAACTTCAAACCGGTACTAGGAAACAGACTGAGAAACAAGAGTATAAGTTTCTCCTGCGACCCGTTCCGTTTGTGCTAGATGAACGAACGTCTCTCCACATGCTCAGTTCTGAGAGATAAATGAGTGTGAAAGCCGTCCTTCAGCTAACTTGTTGGCAACACCAAGTTCCTTTTCAGTTGCAAACTACACTCCATACATATATATGGATTGGTACTAGCTCCAACACATTTTTAAAGTGAAAAATGCAGGAACTTCAAACCGTCACTAGGAAACAGACTGAGAATCCAGAGTAAAAGTTTCTCCTGAAACCCGTTCCATTTGTGCTAGATGAACGAAAGTCTCTCCACATGCTAAGTTCTGAGTGATATGTGTGTATGAATGCCGTCCTTCACATTGCTTGTTGGGAACACAAAGTTTCAGTTGCAAACTTCACTCCATATATATATATGGATTTGTACTAGCTCCAACTGGTTTTTACAGTGAAAACTGCAGAAACTTCTAACCGGCACTAGGAAACATACTGAGAAACCAGAGAAAAGTTTCTCCTGCAACCCGTTCCCTTTGTGCTAAATGAACGAACGTCTCTCCACATGCTAAGTTCTGAGTTATAATTGTGTATTAATGCCGTCCTTCACCTAGCTTGTTGGGAACAAAAAGATTCTTTTCAGTTGCAAACTTCACTCCGTAAATATATATGGATTTGAACTAGCTCCAAATGGCTTTTACAGTGAAAACTGCAGGAAGTTCAAACCGGCACTAGGAAAAAGACTGAGAAACCAGAGTAAAAGTTTCTCCTGCAACCCGTTCCCTTTTTGCTTGATGAACGAACGTCTCTCCACATGCTCAGTTCTGAGAGATAAGTGTGTGTGTAAGCCGTCCTTCACATAGCTTGTTGGCAACACAAAGTTCCTTTTCAGTTGCAAACTACACTCCATACATATATAATGGTTGCTATTAGCTCCAACTCGGTTTTACAGTTATAACTGCAGGAAAATGAAACCGGCACTAAGAAACATACTGAGAAACCAGAGTAAAAGTTTCTCCTGCAATGCGTTCCCTTTTGCTGGATGAACGAACGTCTCTCCACATGCTCAGATCTGAGAGATAAGTGTGTGTGAAAGCCGTCGTTCACCTAGCTTTTTGGAAACACAAAGTTGCTTTTCAGTTGCAAACTACACTCCATACATATATATGGCTTGGTACTAGCTCCAACTCGGTTTTTCTGTGATAAATGCAGGAACATAAAACCGGCACTAGGAAACAGACATAGAAACCAGTGTAATAGTTTCTCCTGCAACCCGTTCCCTTTGTGCTAGATGAACGAACGTCTCCCCACATGCTCATTTCTGAGAGAAAAATGTGTGTGAAAGCTGTCCTTTAGCTAGCTTCTTGGCAACACAAAGTTCCTTTTCAGTTGCAAACTACACTCCATACATATATATGGATTGGTACTAAGTCCAACACATTTTTAAAATGAAAAATGCAGGAACTTCAAACCGGCACTAGGAAACAGACTGAGAAATCAGAGTAAAAGTTTCTCCTGCAACCCGTTCCCTTTGTGCTGGATGAACGAACGTCTCTCCACATGCTCATTTCTGAGAGATAATTGTGGGTGAAAGCCATCATTCACCTAGCTTGTTTACAAGAAAAAGTTTCTTTTTATTTGCAAAATACACTCCATACATATATATGGCTTGGTACTAACTCAAATTCGGTTTTACAGTGATAACTGCAGGAACATCAAACCGGCACTAGGAAACAGACTGAGAAACCAGAGTAAAAGTTTCTCCTGCAACCCGTTCCATTTGTGCTAGATGAACGAACGTCTCTCCACATGCTCAATTCTGAGAGATAAGTGTGTGTGAAAGCCGTCCTTCACCTAGCTTGTTGGCAACACAAAGTTCATTTTCATTTGCAAACTACACTCCATACATATATATGGGTTGGTACTAGCTCCAACTGGTTTTTACAGAGAATACTGCAGGAACTTCAAACCGGCACTAGGAAACAGACTTAGAAACCAGAGTAAAATTTCTCCTGTAACAAATTCCCTTTGTGCTTGATGAACAAACTTCTCTCCACATGCTCATTTCTGAGAGATAAATGTGTGTGAATGCCGTCATTCACCTTGCTTGTTGGGAACACAAACTTTTTTTACAGTTGCAAATTACAATCCATACATATATATGGGTTGGTACTAGCTCCATCTGGTAGTTACAGTGAAAACTCCAGGAAATTTCAACCGGCACTAGGAAACAGACTGAGAAACCAGAGTAAAAGTTTCTCCTGCAACCCGTTCCATTTTTGCTTGATGAACGAAAGTCTCTCCACATGCTCAGTTCTGAGAGATAAGTGTGTGTGTAAGCCGTCCTTCACATAGCTTGTTGGCAACACAAAGTTCCTTTTCAGTTGCAAACTACACTCCATACATATATAATGGTTGCTATTATCTCCAACTCGGTTTTACAGTTATAACTGCAGGAAAATCAAACCGGCACTAAGAAACATACTGAGAAACCAGAGTAAAAGTTTCTCCTGCAATGCGTTCCCTTTTTGCTGGATGAACGAACGTCTCTCCACATGCTCAGATCTGAGAGATAAGTGTGTGTGAAAGCCGTCGTTCACCTAGCTTTTTGGAAACACAAAGTTGCTTTTCAGTTGCAAACTACACTCCATACATATATATGGCTTGGTACTAGCTCCAACTCGGATTTTCTGTGATAAATGCAGGAACATAAAACCGGCACTAGGAAACAGACATAGAAACCAGAGTAATAGTTTCTCCTGCAAACCGTTTCCTTTGTGCTAGATGAACGAACGTCTCTTCACATGCTAAGTTCTGAGTGATAAGTGTGTATGAATACCGTCCTTCACTTAGCTTGTTTTGAACACAAAGATTCTTTTCAGTTACAAACTACACTCCATAAATATATATGGATTTGTACTAGCTACAATTGGTTTTCACAGTGAAAACTGCAGGAACTTCAAACCGGTACTAGGAAACACACTGAGAATCCAGAGTAAAAGTTTCTCCTGCAAACCATTCCCTTTGTGCTAGAAGAACGAAAGTCTCCCCACATGCCCATTTCTGGGAGATAAGTGTGTGTGAAAGCTGTCCTTTAGCTAGCTTCTTGGCAACATAAAGTTCCTTTTCAGTTGCAAACTACACTCCATACATATATATGGATTGGTACTAGCTCCAACACATTTTTAAAATGAAAAATGCAGGAACTTCAAACCGGCACTAGGAAACAGACTGAGAAATCAGAGTAAAAGTTTCTCCTGCAACCCGTTCCCTTTGTGCTGGATGAACGAACGTCTCTCCACATGCTCATTTCTGAGAGATAATTGTGGGTGAAAGCCATCATTCACCTAGCTTGTTTACAACAAAAAGTTTCTTTTTATTTGCAAAATACACTCCATACATATATATGGCTTGGTACTAACTCAAATTCGGTTTTACAGTGATAACTGCAGGAACATCAAACCGGCACTAGGAAACAGACTGAGAAACCAGAGTAAAAGTTTCTCCTGCAACCCGTTCCATTTGTGCTAGATGAACGAACGTCTCTCCACATGCTCAATTCTGAGAGATAAGTGTGTGTGAAAGCCGTCCTTCACCTAGCTTGTTGGCAACACAAAGTTCATTTTCATTTGCAAACTACACTCCATACATATATATGGGTTGGTACTAGCTCCAACTGGTTTTTACAGAGAATACTGCAGGAACTTCAAACCGGCACTAGGAAACAGACTTAGAAACCAGAGTAAAATTTCTCCTGGAACAAATTCCCTTTGTGCTTGATGAACAAACTTCTCTCCACATGCTCATTTCTGAGAGATAAATGTGTGTGAATGCCGTCGTTCAACTTGCTTGTTGGGAACACAAACTTTCTTTACAGTTGCAAATTACAATCCATACAAATATATGGGTTGGTACTAGCTCCATCTGGTTGTTACAGTGGAAACTCCAGGAAATTTCAACCGGCACTAGGAAACAGACTGAGAAACCAGAGTAAAAGTTTCTCCTGCAAACCGTTCAATTTGTGCTAGATGAACGAACGTCTCTCCACGTGCTCAGTTCTGAGAGATAAGTGTGTGTGTAAGCCGTCCTTCACCTAGCTTGTTGGGAACACAAAGTTCTTTTCAGTTGCATACTACACTCCATACATATATATGGGTTGGTACTAGCTCCAACTCTGTTTTACAGTGATAACTGCAGGAAAATCAAACCGGCACTAGGAAACAGACTGAGAAACCACAGAAAAGATTCTCCTGCAAACCGTTACCTTTGTGCTAGATGAACGATCGTCTCTCCACATGCTAAGTTCTGAGTGATAAGTGTGTATGAATGCCGCCCTTCACCTAGCTTGTTGGGAACACAAAGTTTCTTTTCAGTTGCATACTTCACTCCATAAATATATATGGATTTGTACTAGATCCAACTGGTTTTTACAGTGAAAACTGCAGAAACTTCAAACCGGCACTAGGAAATAGACTGAGAAAACAAGTAAAAGTTTCTCCTGCAACCCGTTCCCTTTGTGCTAGATGAACGAACGTCTCTCCACATGCTCAGTTCTGAGAGATAAGTGTGGGTGAAAGCCGTCCTTCACCTAGCTTGTTGGCAACACAAAGGTTCTTTTTCGTTGCATACCACACTCCATAAATATATATGGTTTGGTATTAGCTCAAATTCGTTTTTACAGAGATAATTGCATGAACATCAAACCGGCACTAGGAAATAAACTGAGAAACCACAGTAAAAGTTTCTCCTGCAAACCGTTCCCATTTTGCTAGATGAACGAACGGCTCTCCACATGCTAAATTCTGAGTGATAAGTGTGTGTGAATGCCGTCCTACAAATAGCTTGTTGGGAAAATAAAGTTTCTTTTCATTTACAAACTACACTCCATAAATATATATGGATTTGTACAAGCTCCAAATGGTTTTTACAGTGAATACTGCAGGAACTTCAAACCGGCACTAAGAAACAGACTGAGAAACCAGAGTAAAAGTTTCTCCTGCAACCCGTTCCATTTGTGCTAGATGAACGAACGTCTCTCCACGTGCTCATTTCTGAGAGACAAGTGTGTGTGTAAGCCGTCCTTCACCTAGCTTGTTGGCAACATAAAGTTCCTTTTCAGTTGCAAACAACACTCCATACATATATATGGGTTGGTACTAGCTCCAACACTGTTTTACAGTGAAAATTGCAGGAAAATCAAATTGGCACTAGGAAACAGACTGAGAAACCAGAGTAAAATTTTCTCCTGCAAACCGTTCCCTTTGTGCTAGATGAACGAACGTCTCTCCACATGCTAAGTTCTGAGTGATAAGTGTGTATGAATGCCGTCCTTCACCTAGCCTGTTGGGAACAAAAAGTTTCTTTTCAGTTGCTAACTTCACTCCGTAAATATATATGGATTTGAACTAGCTCCAAATGGTTTTTACAGTGAAAATTGCAGGAACATCAAACCGGCACTAGGAAACAGACTGAGAAACCAGAGTAAAAGTTTCTCCTGCAACCCGTTCCCTTTTTGCTAGATGAACGAACGTCTCTCCACATGCTCAATTCTGAGAGATAAGTGTGTGTGAAAGCCGTCCTTCACCTAGCTTGTTGGCAACACAAAGTTCATTTTCATTTGCAAACTACACTCCATACATATATATGGATTGGTACTAGCTCCAACTGGTTTTTACAGAGAATACTGCAGGAACTTCAAACCGGCACTAGGAAACAGACTTAGAAACCAGAGTAAAATTTCTCCTGTATCAAATTCCCTTTGTGCTTGATGAACAAACTTCTCTCCACATGCTCATTTCTGAGAGATAAATGTGTGTGAATGCCGTCGTTCACCTTGCTTGTTGGGAACACAAACTTTCTTTACAGTTGCAAATTACAATCCATACATATATAAGGGTTGGTACTAGCTCCATCTGGTTGTTACAGTGAAAACTCCAGGAAATTTCGACCGGCACTAGGAAACAGACTGAGAAACCAGAGTAAAAGTTTCTCCTGCAAACCGTTCAATTTGTGCTAGATGAACGAACGTCTCTCCACGTGCTCAGTTCTGAGAGATAAGTGTGTGTGTAAGCCGTCCTTCACCTAGCTTGTTGGGATCACAAAGTTCTTTTCAGTTGCATACTACACTCCATACATATATATGGGTTGGTACTAGCTCCAACTCTGTTTTACAGGGATAACTGCAGGAAAATCAAACCGGCACTAGGAAACAGACTGAGAAACCACAGAAAAGATTCTCCTGCAAACCGTTACCTTTGTGCTAGATGAACGATCGTCTCTCCACATGCTAAGTTCTGAGTGATAAGTGTGTATGAATGCCGCCCTTCACCTAGCTTGTTGGGAACACAAAGTTTCTTTTCAGTTGCATACTTCACTCCATAAATATATATGGATTTGTACTAGCTCCAACTGGTTTTTACAGTGAAAACTGCAGAAACTTCAAACCTGCACTAGGAAATAGACTGAGAAAACAGAGTAAAAGTTTCTCCTGCAACCCGTTCCCTTTGTGCTAGATGAACGAACGTCTCTCCACATGCTCAGTTCTCAGAGATAAGTGTGGGTGAAAGCCGTCCTTCACCTAGCTTGTTGGCAACACAAAGGTTCTTTTTTGTTGCAAACCACACTCCATACATTTATATGGTTTGGTATTAGCTCAAATTCGTTTTTACAGAGATAATTGCATGAACATCAAACCGGCACTAGGAAATAAACTGAGAAATCAGAGTAAAAGTTTCTCCTGCAAACCATTCCCATTTTGCTAGATGAACGAACGTCTCTCCACATGCTAAGTTCTGAGTGATTAGTGTGTATGAATGCCGTCCTTCACCTAGCTTGTTGGGAACAAAAAGATTCTTTTCAGTTGCAAACTTCACTCGGTAAATATATATGGATTTGAACTAGCTCCAAATGGCTTTTACAGTGAAAACTGCAGGAAGTTCAAACCGGCACTAGGAAACAGACTGAGAAACCAGAGTAAAAGTTTCTCCTGCAACCCGTTCCCTTTTTGCTTGATGAACGAAAGTCTCTCCACATGCTCAGTTCTGAGAGATAAGTGTGTGTTTAAGCCGTACTTCACATAGCTTGTTGGCAACACAAAGTTCCTTTTCAGTTACAAACTACACTCCATACATATATATGGGTTGGTACTAGCTCCAACTGGTTTTTACAGAGAATACTGCAGGAACATCAAACCGGCACTAGGAAACAGACTTAGAAACCAGAGTTAAATTTCCCCTGTAACAAATTCCCTTTGTGCTTGATGAACAAACGTCTCTCCACATGCTCATTTCTGAGAGATAAATGTGTGTGAATGCCGTCGTTCACCTTGCTTGTTGGGAACACAAACTTTCTTTACAGTTGAAAATTACAATCCATACATATATATGGGTTGGTACTAGCTCCATCTGGTTGTTACAGTGAAAACTCCAGGAAATTTCAACCGGCACTAGGAAACAGACTGAGAAACCAGAGTAAAAGTTTCTCCTGCAACCCGTTCCATTTTTGTTTGATGAACGAAAGTCTCTCCACATGCTCAATTCTGAGAGATAAATGTGTGTGTAAACCGTCCTTCACATAGCTTGTTGGCAACACAAAGTTCCTTTTCAGTTGCAAACTACACTCCATACATATATAATGGTTGCTATTAGCTCCAACTCGGTTTTACAGTTATAACTGCAGGAAAATCAAACCGGCACTAAGAAACATACTGAGAAACCAGAGTAAAAGTTTCTCCTGCAATCCGTTCCCTTTTGCTGGATGAACGAACGTGTCTCCACATGCTCAGATCTGAGAGATAAGTGTGTGTGAAAGCCGTCGTTCACCTAGCTTTTTGGAAACACAAAGTTGCTTTTCAGTTGCAAACTACACTCCATACATATATATGGCTTGGTACTAGCTCCAACTCGGTTTTTCTGTGATAAATGCAGGAACATAAAACCGGCACTAGGAAACAGACATAGAAACCAGAGTAATAGTTTCTCCTGCAAACCGTTTCCTTTGTGCTAGATGAACGAACGTCTCTTCACATGCTAAGTTCTGAGTGATAAGTGTGTATGAATACCGTCCTTCACTTAGCTTGTTTTGAACACAAAGATTCTTTTCAGTTACAAACTACACTCCATAAATATATATGGATTTGTACTAGCTACAATTGGTTTTCACAGTGAAAACTGCAGGAACTTCAAACCGGTACTAGGAAACACACTGAGAAACCAGAGTAAAAGTTTCTCCTGCAAACCATTCCCTTTGTGCTAGAAGAACGAAAGTCGCCCCACATGCCCATTTCTGGGAGATAAGTGTGTGTGAAAGCCATTCTTCACCTAGCTTGTTGGCAAAACAAAGTTCCTTTTCATTTGCAATCTACACTCCATACATATATATGGGTTGGTACTAGCTCCACCTGGTTTTTACAGTGAATACTGCAGGAACTTCAAACCGGCACTAGGAAACAGACTGAGAAACCAGAGTAAGAGTTTCTCCTGCAACCCGTTCCCTTTGTGCTAGATGAACGAACGTCTCCCCACATGCTCATTTCTGAGAGAAAAATGTGTGTGAAAGCTGTCCTTTAGCTAGCTTCTTGGCAACACAAAGTTCCTTTTCAGTTGCAAACTACACTCCATACATATATATGGATTGGTACTAGCTCCAACACATTTTTAAAATGAAAAATGCAGGAACTTCAAACCGGCACTCGGAAACAGACTGAGAAATCAGAGTTAAAGTTTCTCTTTCAACCCGTTCCCTTTGTGCTGGATGAACGAACGTCTCTCCACATGCTCATTTCTGAGAGATAATTGTGGGTGAAAGCCATCATTCACCTAGCTTGTTTACAAGAAAAAGTTTCTTTTTATTTGCAAAATACACTCCATACATATATATGGCTTGGTACTAACTCAAATTCGGTTTTACAGTGATAACTGCAGGAACATCAAACCGGCACTAGGAAACAGACTGAGAAACCAGAGTAAAAGTTTCTCCTGCAACCGGTTCCCTTTGTGCTAGATGAACGAACGTCTCCCCACATGCTCATTTCTGAGAGAAAAATGTGTGTGAAAGCTGTCCTTTAGCTAGCTTCTTGGCAACATAAAGTTCCTTTTCAGTTGCAAACTACACTCCATACATATATATGGATTGGTACTAGCTCCAACACATTTTTAAAATGAAAAATGCAGGAACTTCAAAACCGGCACTAGGAAACAGACTGAGAAATCAGAGTAAAAGTTTCTCCTGCAAACCCGTTCCCTTTGTGCTGGATGAACGAACGTCTCTCCACATGCTCATTTCTGAGAGATAATTGTGGGTGAAAGCCATCATTCACCTAGCTTGTTTACAACAAATAGTTTCTTTTTATTTGCAAAATACACTCCATACATATATATGGCTTGGTACTAACTCAAATTCGGTTTTACAGTGATAACTGCAGGAACATCAAACCGGCACTAGGAAACAGACTGAGAAACCAGAGTAAAAGTTTCTCCTGCAACCCGTTCCATTTGTGCTAGATGAACGAACGTCTCTCCACATGCTCAATTCTGAGAGATAAGTGTGTGTGAAAGCCGTCCTTCACCTAGCTTGTTGGCAACACAAAGTTCATTTTCATTTGCAAACTACACTCCATACATATATATGGGTTGGTACTAGCTCCAACTGGTTTTTACAGAGAATACTGCAGGAACTTCAAACCGGCACTAGGAAACAGACTTAGAAACCAGAGTAAAATTTCTCCTGGAACAAATTCCCTTTGTGCTTGATGAACAAACTTCTCTCCACATGCTCATTTCTGAGAGATAAATGTGTGTGAATGCCGTCGTTCACCTTGCTTGTTGGGAACACAAACTTTCTTTACAGTTGCAAATTACAATCCATACATATATATGGGTT
The DNA here is from genome assembly GCF_009834535.1 of Camelus ferus. Classification (NCBI taxonomy): domain Eukaryota; kingdom Metazoa; phylum Chordata; class Mammalia; order Artiodactyla; family Camelidae; genus Camelus; species Camelus ferus. The sequence goes on along the minus strand of NC_045731.1, from coordinate 10,646,621 downwards.
GGTACTAGCTCCATCTGGTTGTAACAGTGAAAACTCCAGGAAATTTCAACCGGCACTAGGAAACAGACTGAGAAACCAGAGTAAAAGTTTCTCCTGCAAACCGTTCAATTTGTGCTAGATGAACGAACGTCTCTCCACGTGCTCAGATCTGAGAGATAAGTGTGTGTGTAAGCCGTCCTTCACCTAGCTTGTTGGGAACACAAAGTTCTTTTCAGTTGCATACTACACTCCATACATATATATGGGTTGGTACTAGCTCCAACTCTGTTTTACAGGGATAACTGCAGGAAAATCAAACCGGCACTAGGAAACAGACTGAGAAACCCCAGAAAAGATTCTCCTGCAAACCGTTACCTTTGTGCTAGATGAACCGATCGTCTCTCCACATGCTAAGTTCTGAGTGATAAGTGTGTATGAATGCCGCCCTTCACCTAGCTTGTTGGGAACACAAAGTTTCTTTTCAGTTGCATACTTCACTCCATAAATATATATGGATTTGTACTAGCTCCAACTGGTTTTTACAGTGAAAACTGCAGAAACTTCAAACGGCACTAGGAAATAGACTGAGAAAACAGAGTAAAATTTCTCCTGCAACCCGTTCCCTTTGTGCTAGATGAACGAACGTCTCTCCAACATGCTCAGTTCTGAGAGAAAAGTGTGGGTGAAAGCCGTCCTTCACCTAGCTTGTTGGCAACACAAAGTTTCTTTTTCGTTGCAAACCACACTCCATACATATATATGGTTTGGTATTAGCTCAAATTCGTTTTTACAGAGATAATTGCATGAACATCAAACCGGCACTAGGAAACAGACTGAGAAACCAGAGTAAAAGTTTCTCCTGCAAACCGTTCCCATTTTGCTAGATGAACGAACGTCTCTCCACATGCTAAGTTCTGAGTGATAAGTGTGTGTGAATGCCGTCCTACACCTAGCTTGTTGGGAAAATAATGTTTCTTTTCATTTGCAAACTACACTCCATAAATATATATGGATTTGTACAAGCTCCAAATGGTTTTTACAGTGAAAATTGCAGGAACATCAAACCGGAACTAGGAAACAGACTGAGAAACCAGAGTAAAAGTTTCTCCTGCAACCCGTTCCCTTTGTGCTAGATGAACGAACGTCTCTTCCACATGCTCAATTCTGAGAGATAAGTGTGTGTGAAAGCCGTCCTTCACCTAGCTTGTTGGCAACACAAAGTTCATTTTCATTTGCAAACTACACTCCATACATATATATGGGTTGGTACTAGCTCCAACTGGTTTTTACAGAGAATACTGCAGGAACTTCAAACCGGCACTAGGAAACAGACTTAGAAACCAGAGTAAAATTTCTCCTGTAACAAATTCCCTTTGTGCTTGATGAACAAACTTCTCTCCACATGCTCATTTCTGAGAGATAAATGTGTGTGAATGCCGTCGTTCACCTTGCTTGTTGGGAACACAAACTTTCTTTACAGTTGCAAATTACAATCCATACATATATATGGGTTGGTACTAGCTCCATCTGGTTGTTACAGTGAAAACTCCAGGAAATTTCAACCGGCACTAGGAAACAGACTGAGAAACCAGAGTAAAAGTTTCTCCTGCAACCCGTTCCATTTTTGCTTGATGAACGAAAGTCTCTCCACATGCTCAATTCTGAGAGATAAGTGTGTGTGTAAGCCGTCCTTCACCTAGCTTGTTGGCAACACAAAGTTCCTTTTCAGTTGCAAACTACACTCCATACATATATAATGGTTGCTATTAGCTCCAACTCGGTTTTACAGTTATAACTGCAGGAAAATCAAACCGGCACTAAGAAACATACTGAGAAACCAGAGTAAAAGTTTCTCCTGCAATCCGTTCCCTTTTTGCTGGATGAACGAACGTCTCTCCACATGCTCAGATCTGAGAGATAAGTGTGTGTGAAAGCCGTCGTTCACCTAGCTTTTTGGCAACACAAAGTTGCTTTTCAGTTGCAAACTACACTCCATACATATATATGGCTTGGTACTAGCTCCAACTCGGTTTTTCTGTGATAAATGCAGGAACATAAAACCGGCACTAGGAAACAGACATAGAATCCAGAGTAATAGTTTCTCCTGCAAACCGTTTCCTTTGAGCTAGATGAACGAACGTCTCTTCACATGCTAAGTTCTGAGTGATAAGTGTGTATGAATACCGTCCTTCACTTAGCTTGTTTTGAACACAAGATTCTTTTCAGTTACAAACTACACTCCATAAATATATATGGATTTGTACTAGCTCCAATTGGTTTTCACAGTGAAAACTGCAGGAACTTCAAACCGGTACTAGGAAACACACTGAGAAACCAGAGAAAAAGTTTCTCCTGCAAACCATTCCCTTTGTGCTAGAAGAACGAAAGTCTCCCCACATGCCCATTTCTGGGAGATAAGGTGTGTGAAAGCCGTTCTTCACCTAGCTTGTTGGCAAAACAAAGTTCCTTTTCATTTGCAAACTACACTCCATATATATATATGAGTTGGTACTAGCTCCAACTGGTTTTACAGTGAATACTGCAGGAACTTCAAACCGGCACTAGGAAACAGACTGAGAAACCAGAGTAAAAGTTTCTCCTGCAACCCGTTCCCTTTGTGCTAGATGAACGAACGTCTCCCCACATGCTCATTTCTGAGAGAAAAATGTGTGTGAAAGCTGTCCTTTAGCTAGCTTCTTGGCAACACAAAGTTCCTTTTCAGTTGCAAACTACACTCCATACATATATATGGATTGGTACTAGCTCCAACACATTTTTAAAATGAAAAATGCAGGAACTTCAAACCGGCACTAGGAAACAGACTGAGAAATCAGAGTAAAAGTTTCTCCTGCAACCCGTTCCCTTTGTGCTGGATGAACGAACGTCTCTCCACATGCTCATTTCTGAGAGATAATTGTGGCTGAAAGCCATCATTCACCTAGCTTGTTTACAAGAAAAAGTTTCTTTTTATTTGCAAAATACACTCCATACATATATATGGCTTGGTACTAACTCAAATTCGGTTTTACAGTGATAACTGCAGGAACATCAAACCGGCACTAGGAAACAGACTGAGAAACCAGAGTAAAAGTTTCTCCTGCAACCCGTTCCATTTGTGCTAGATGAACGAACGTCTCTCCACATGCTCAATTCTGAGAGATAAGTGTGTGTGAAAGCCGTCCTTCACCTAGCTTGTTGGCAACACAAAGTTCATTTTCATTTGCAAACTACACTCCATACATATATATGGGTTGGTACTAGCTCCAACTGGTTTTTACAGAGAATACTGCAGGAACTTCAAACCGGCACTAGGAAACAGACTTAGAAACCAGAGTAAAATTTCTCCTGTAACCAATTCCCTTTGTGCTTGATGAACAAACTTCTCTCCACATGCTCATTTCTGAGAGATAATTGTGTGTGAATGCCGTCGTTCACCTTGCTTGTTGGGAACACAAACTTTCTTTACAGTTGCAAATTACAATCCATACATATATATGGGTTGGTACTAGCTCCATCTGGTTGTTACAGTGAAAACTCCAGGAAATTTCAACCGGCACTAGGAAACAGACTGAGAAACCAGAGTAAAAGTTTCTCCTGCAAACCCGTTCCATTTTTGCTAGATGAACGAAAGTCTCTCCACATGCTCAATTCTGAGAGATAAGTGTGTGTGTAAGCCGTCCTTCACCTAGCTTGTTGGCAACACAAAGTTCCTTTTCAGTTGCAAACTACACTCCATACATATATAATGGTTGCTATTAGCTCCAACTCGGTTTTACAGTTATAACTGCAGGAAAATCAAACCGGCACTAAGAAACAACTGAGAAACCAGAGTAAAAGTTTCTCCTGCAATCCGTTCCCTTTTTGCTGGATGAACGAACGTCTCTCCACATGCTCAGATCTGAGAGATAAGTGTGTGTGAAAGCCGTCGTTCAACCTAGCTTTTTGGAAACACAAAGTTGCTTTTCAGTTGCAAACTACACTCCATACATATATATGGCTTTGGTACTAGCTCCAACTCGGTTTTTCTGTGATAAATGCAGGAACATAAAACCGGCACTAGGAAACAGACATAGAAACCAGAGTAATAGTTTCTCCTGCAAACCGTTTCCTTTGAGCTAGATGAACGAACGGTCTCTTCACATGCTAATTTCTGAGTGATAAGTGTGTATGAATACCGTCCTTCATTAGCTTGTTTTGAACACAAAGATTCTTTTTCAGTTACAAACTACACTCCATAAATATATATGGATTTGTACTAGCTCCACTTGGTTTTCACAGTGAAAACTGCAGGAACTTCAAACCGGTACTAGGAAACACACTGAGAAACCAGAGTAAAAGTTTCTCCTGCAAATCATTCCCTTTGTGCTAGAAGAACGAAAGTCTCCCCACATGCCCATTTCTGGGAGATAAGTGTGTGTGAAAGCCGTTCTTCACCTAGCTTGTTGGCAAAACAAAGTTCCTTTTCATTTGCAAATCTACACTCCATACATATATATGGGTTGGTACTAGCTCCACCTGGTTTTACAGTGATACTGCAGGAACTTCAAACCGGGCACTAGGAAACAGACTGAGAAACAAGAGTAAAAGTTTCTCCGCAAACCCGTTTCCCTTTGTGCTAGATGAACGAACGTCTCCCCACATGCTCATTTCCTGAGAGAAAAATGTGTGTGAAAGCCTGTCCTTTAGCTAGCTTCTTGGCAACATAAAGTTTCCTTTTCAGTTGCAAACTACACTCCATACATATATATGGATTGGTACTAGCTCCAACACATTTTAAAATGAAAAATGCAGGAACTTCAACCGGCACTAGGAAACAGACTGAGAAATCAGAGTAAAAGTTTCTCCTGCAACCCGTTCCCTTGTGCTGGATGAACGAACGTCTCTCCACATGCTCATTTCTGAGAGATAATTGTGGGTGAAAGCCATCATTCACCTAGCTTGTTTACAACAAAAAGTTTCTTTTATTTGCAAAATACACTCCATACATATATATGGCTTGGTACTAACTCAAATTCGGTTTTTACAGTGATAACTGCAGGAACATCAAACCGGCACTAGGAAACAGACTGAGAAACCAGAGTAAAAGTTTCTCCTGCAACCGTTCCATTTGTGCTAGATGAACGAACGTCTCTCCACATGCTCAATTCTGAGAGATAAGTGTGTGTGAAAGCCGTCCTTCACCTAGCTTGTTGGCAAACACAAAGTTCATTTTCATTTGCAAAACTACACTCCATACATATATATGGGTTGGTACTAGCTCCAACTGGTTTTTACAGAGAATACTGCAGGAACTTCAAACCGGCACTAGGAAACAGACTTAGAAACCAGAGTAAAATTTCTCCTGTAACAAATTCCCTTTGTGCTTGATGAACAAACTTCTCTCCACATGCTCATTTCTGAGAGATAAATGTGTGTGAATGCCGTCGTTCACCTTGCTTGTTGGGAACACAAACTTTCTTTACAGTTGCAAATTACAATCCATACATATATATGGGTTGGTACTAGCTCCATCTGGTTGTTACAGTGAAAACTCCAGGAAATTTCAAACCGGCACTAGGAAACAGACTGAGAAGCCAGAGTAAAAGTTCTCCTGCCAACCGTTCAATTTTGTGCTAGATGAACGAACGTCTCTTCACGTGCTCAGTTCTGAGAGATAAGTGTGTGTGAAGCCGTCGTTCACCTAGCTTTTTGGCAACACAAAGTTGCTTTTCAGTTGCAAACTACACTCCATACATATATAATGGTTGCTATTAGCTCCAACTCGGTTTTACAGTTATAACTGCAGGAAAATCAAACCGGCACTAAGAAACATACTGAGAAACCAGAGTAAAAGTTTCTCCTGCAATCCGTTCCCTTTTTGCTGGATGAACGAACGTCTCTCCACATGCTCAGATCTGAGAGATAAGTGTGTGTGAAAGCCGTCGTTCACCTAGCTTTTTGGCAAACACAAAGTTGCTTTTTCAGTTGCAAACTACACTCCATACATATATATGGCTTGGTACTAGCTCCAACTCGGTTTTTCTGTGATAAATGCAGGAACATAAAACCGGGCACTAGGAAACAGACATAGAAATCCAGGAGTAATAGTTTCTCCTTGCAAACCGTTTCCTTTGATGCTAGATGAACGAACGTCTCTTCACATGCTAAGTTCTGAGTGATAAGTGTGTATGAATACCGTCCTTCACTTAGCTTGTTTTGAACACAAGATTCTTTTCAGTTACAAACTAACACTCCATAAATATATATGGATTTGTACTAGCTCCAATTGGTTTTCACAGTGTAAAACTGCAGGAACTTCAAACCGGTACTAGGAAACACACTGAGAAACCAGAGAAAAAGTTTCTCCTGCAAACCATTCCCTTTGGCTAGAAGAACGAAAGTCACCCCACATGCCCATTTCTGGGAGATAAGTGTGTGTGAAAGCCGTTCTTCACCTAGCTTGTTGGCAAAACAAAGTTCCTTTCCATTTGCAATACACACTCCATACATATATGGGTTGGTAATAGCTCCACCTGGTTTTTACAGTGAATACTGCAGGAACTTCAAACCGGCACTAGAAACAGACTGAGAAACCAGAGTAAAAGTTCTCCTGCAACCCGTTCCCTTTGTGATAGATGAACGAACGTCTCCCCACATGCTCATTTCTGAGAGAAAAATGTGTGTGAAAGCTGTCCTTTAGCTAGCTTCTTGGCAACACAAAGTTCCTTTTCAGTTGCAAACTACACTCCTACATATATGATGGTACTAGCTCCAACACATTTTTAAAATGAAAAATGCAGGAACTTCAAACCGGCACTAGGAAACAGACTGAGAAATCAGAGTAAAATTTTCTCCTGCAACCGTTCCATTTGTGCTGGATGAACGAACGTCTCTCCACATGCTCATTTCTGAGAGATAATTGTGGGTGAAAGCCATCATTCACCTAGCTTGTTTACAAGAAAAGTTTCTTTTTATTTGCAAAATACACTCCATAACATATATATGGCCTTGGTACTAACTCAATTCGGTTTTACAGTGATAAACGCAGGAACATCAAACGCACTAGGAACAGACTGAGAAACCAGAGTAAAAGTTTTCTCCTGCAACCCGTTCCATTTGTGCTAGCATGAACGAACGTCTCTCCACATGCTCAATTCTGAGAGATAAGTGTGTGTGAATGCCGTCGTTCACCTTGCTTGTTGGGAACACAAACTTTCTTTACAGTTGCAAATTACAATCCATACATATATCTGGGTTGGGTACTAGCTCCATCTGGTTGTTACAGTGAAAACTCCAGGAAATTTCAACCGGCACTAGGAAACAGACTGAGAACCAGAGTAAAAAGTTTCTACTGCAACCCGTTCCATTTTGTGATGAACGAAAGTCTCTCCACATGCTCAATTCTGAGGAGATAAGGTGTGTGTAAGCCGTCCTCACCTAGCTTGTTGGCAACACAAAGTTCTTTTTCAGTTGCAAACTACACTCCATACATATATAATGGTTGCTATTAGCTCCAACTCGGTTTTACAGTTATAACTGCAGGAAAATCAAACCGGCACTAAGAAACCACTGAAAAACCAGAGTAAAGTTTCTCCTGAATCCGATCCCTTTTTGCTGGATGAACGAACGTCTCCCATGCTAGATCTGAGAGATAGTTGTGTGTGAAAGCCGTCGTTCAACCTAGCTTTTTGGAAACACAAAGTTGCTTTCAGTTGCAACTACACTCCATACTATATATGGCTGGTACTAGCTCCAACTCGGTTTTTTCTGTGATAAATGCAGGAAAATAAAACCGGCACTAGGAAACAGACATAGAACCAGAGTAATAGTTTCTCCTGCAAACCGTTTCCTTTGAGCTAGATAACGAACGCGTCTCTTCACATGCTAATTTATGAGTGATAAGTGTGTATGAATACATCCTTCATTTAGCTTGTTTTGAACACAAGATTTCTTTTCAGTTACAAACTACACTCCAAAATATATGGATTTGTACTAGCTCCAATTGGTTTTCACAGTGAAAACTGCAGGAACTTCAAACCGGTACTAGGAAACACACTGAGAAACCAGAGTAAAAGTTTCTCCTGCAAATCTTCCCTTTGTGCTAGAAGAACGAAGTCTCCCCACATGCCCATTTTCTGGGAGATAAGTGTGTGTGAAAGCCGTTCTTCACCTAGCTTGTTGGCAAAACAAAGTTCCTTTTCATTGCAAACTACACTCCATACATATATTGGGTTGGTACTAGCTCCACCTGGTTTTTACGTGAATATGCAGGAACTTCAAACCGGCACTAGGAAACAGACGAGAAAAACCAGAGTAAAAGTTTCTCCGCAACCCGTTCCCTTTGTGCTAGTGAACGAACGTCTCCCCACAGCTCATTTCTGAGAGAAAAATGTGTGTGAAAGCTGTCCTTTAGCTAGCTTCTTGGCAACATAAAGTTCCTTTTCAGTTGCAAAACTACACTCCATACATATATATGGATTGGTACTAGCTCCAACAATTTTTAAAATGAAAATGCAGGAACTTCAAACGGCACTAGGAAACAGACTGAGAAATCAGAGTAAAAGTTTCTCCTGCAACCCGTTCCCTTTGTGCGGGAGGAACGAAACGTCTCTCCACATGCTTCATTTTGAGAGATAATTGTGGGTGAAAGCCATCATTCACCTAGCTTGTTGGCAACACAAAGTTCCTTTTCAGTTGCAAACTACACTCCATACATATATAATGGTGTTGCTACTAGCTCCAACTCGGTTTTACAGTGATAACTGCAGGGAAGAAAATCAAACCGGCACTAAGAACCACTGAGAAACCAGAGTAAAAGTTTCTCCTGCAA
>NC_045731.1:10603869-10637733 GCF_009834535.1 Camelus ferus | reverse complement strand
TTCTGTCTCAGAACGAGCATTGGGAGAGACGTTCGTTCATCTAGCACAAAGGGAACGGGTTGCGGAGAACTTTTCTCTGCTTTCTCATTCCGTTTCCAAGTGCCGATTTAAGTTCCTGCGTTTTCACGAGTAAAAACGATTTGGAACTTGTACCTCCCCCATATATATGTATGAGTGTACTTGGCAACTAAAAAGAACTTTGTGGTCCCAACAACTAGGTGAAGGACGGCTTTGACACACACTTATCTCTCAGAACAGACCATGTGGAGAAACTTTCGTTCATCTAGCACAAAGGGAAAGGGTTGCAGGAGAATTTTTACCTGGTTTTCCATTCTTTCTATTGCCGGTTTGAAGTTCCTGCAGTTTCACTGTAAAACGAGTTGGAGCTAGTACCACAACCCATATAATGTATGGAGTTATTTGCACTTAAAAGTAACTTTGTGTTCCCAACCAAGGTGAAGGACGGCTTTCATCCACACACACTTCTCTCTCAGAAACTGAGCAATGTGGAGAGACGTTTCGTTCATCTAGCACAAAGGGAATGGTTGCAGGAGAACTTTTACTGTGGTTTCTCAGTCTGTTTCCAAGTGCTTGTTTTGAAGTTCCTGCAGTTTTCACTGTAAAAACGAGTTAGATAGTACAACCCATATATATGTATGGAGTGTACTTTGCAACTAAAAAGAAACTTTTGTTCCCAACATGCTATGGTGAAGGACGGCTTTGACACACACTTATCTCTCAGAACTGAGCATGTGGAGAGCTTTCGTTGCATCTAGCACAAAGGGAACGAGTGGCATGAAAAAATTTTACTCTGGTTTCTCAGTCTGTTTCCTAGTGCCTGGTTTGAAGTTCCTGCAGTTTTCACTGTAAAACGAGTTGGAGCTATTACCAACACTTATATATGATGGAGTGTAATTGCAACTGAAAAGAAACTTTGTGTTCCCAACAAGCTAGGTGAGGACGGCTTTCACACACACTTATCTCTCAGAACTAGCATGTGGAGAGACGTTCGTTCATCTAGCACAAAGGGAACGGTTTGCAGGAGAAATTTTTACTCTGGTTTTCTCAATCTGTTTCCTATTCCCGGGTTGAAGTTCCTGCAGGTTTTCACTGTAAAACGAGTTGGAGCTAGTACCAACCCATATATATGTATGGAGTGTATTTTCTACTGAAAAGAAACTTTGTGTTCCCAAAAAGCTAGGTGAAGTACGGCTTTCACACACACTTCTCTCTCAGACCTGAGCATGTGGAGAGACGTTCGTTCATCTAGCACAAAGGGAACTGGTTGCAGGAGAAACTTTTTCTCTGGTTTCTGAGTCTGTTTCCAAGTGCCATTTTGAAGTTCCTGCAGTTTTCACTGTAAAAATGTGTTGGAGCTAGTACCTCCCCATATATATGTTTGGAGTGTAGTTTGCAACTGAAAAGAATCTTTGTGTTCCCAACAAGCTAGGTGAAGGACGGCTTTGACACACACTTATCTCTCAGAACTGAGCATGTGGAGAGACTTTCGTTCTTCTAGCACAAAGGGAACGGGTTGAAGGAGAAACGTTTACTCTGGTTTCTCAGTCTGCTTCTAGTGCCGGTATGAATGTTCCTGCAGTCTTAATTGTAAAACGAGTTGGAGCTAGTACCAATCACATATATAGTATGGTGGGTAGTTTTCAACTGAAAAGAAACTTTGTGTTCCCAACAAGCTAGTTTATGTACGGCTTTCACACACACTTATCTATCAGTAATGAGCATGGGGAGAGACTTTCGTTCATCTAGCACAAAGGGAATGGGTTGCAGGAGAAACTTTTTCTCTGGTTTCTCAGTCTGTTTCCTAGTGCCGGTTTGAAGTTCCTGCAGTTTTCACTGTAAAACGAGTTGCAGCTTTGTACCAACCCATATATATGTATGAAGTGTAGTTTGCAAATGAAAAGAAACTTTGTGTTCCCAACAAGCTAGGTGAAGTACGGCTTTCACACACATTACTCTCTCAGAACTGAGCATGTGGAGAGACGTTCGTTCATCTAGCACAAAGGGAACGGTTGCAGGAGAAATTTTACTCTGGGTTTCTCTGTCTGTTTCCAAGTGCCGGTTTGAAGTTCCTGCAGGTTTTTCACAGTAAAAAACGAGTTGGAACTAGGTACCACCCATATATTGTATGGAGGGTACTTTGCAACTAAAGGAAACTTTTTGTTCCCAACAAGCTACGTGAAGGGACTGCTTTCACACACACTTATTTCTCAGAACTGAGCATGTGGAGAGACTTTTGTTCATCTAGCACAAATGGAACGGGTTGAAGGGGAAACTTTTACTCTGGTTTCTCAGGGTTCTGCTTCCTAGTGCCGGTTTGAAGTTCGTGCAGTCTAACTGTAAAAACGAGTGTGGAGCTAGTATCAACACATTATATGTATGGAGTGTAGTTTGCAACTGAAAAGATCTTTGTGTTCCCAACAAGCTAGGTGAAGGACGGCTTTCACAAACAAATCTCGCTCAAACTGAGCATGTGGAGAGACGTTCGTTCATCTAGCCCAAAGGGATCGGTTGCAGGAGAAACTTTACTCTGGTTTTCTTCTTCAGTCTGTTTTCCTAGTGACGGTTTGAAGTTCCTGCATTTTCACTTTAAAACGAGTTGGACCTTGTACCAACACATATATATGTTGGAGGGTATTTTTCAACTGAAAAGAATCTTTGTGTTCCCAACAAGCTAGTTAGTGACGGCTTTCACACACCCACATATCTATCAGAACTGAGCATGTGGAGAGAATTTCGTTCATCTAGCACAAGGGAACGGGTTGCAGGAAACTTTTTCTTTCTCTTTTCTCAGTCTGTTTTCCTAGTGCCGGTTTGAAGTTCCGCAGTTTTTCACTGTAAAAAACGATTTGGGGCTATCCCAACCCTATATATATATGGAGTGTAGTTCAACTGAAGAAACTTTGTGTTCTGAACAGCTATGAAGGACGGCTTTCACACACAATTCCTCTCAGAACTGAGCATGTGAGAGACTTCGTTCATCTAGCACAAAGGAAACGGTTGCGGAGAAACTTTACTCAGCTTTCTCAGTCTGTTTCCAAGTGCCGATTTGAAGTTCCTGCAGTTTTTCACTGTAAAAACGAGTTGGAACTAGTACCTACCCATATATATGTATGGAGTGTACTTGGCAACTAAAAAGAAACTTTGTGTTCCCCAACAAGCTAGGTGAAGGACGGCTTTCACACACACTTATCTCTCAGAACTGAGCATGTGGATAAACTTTCGTTCATCAAGCACAAAGGGAACGGGTTGCAGGAGAAATTTTTACTCTGGTTTCTCAGTCTGTTTCTTAGTGCCCCGGTTTGAAGTTCCTGCAGTTTTCACTGTAAAACGAGTTGGAGCTAGTACCAACCCATATATATGTATGGAGTGTAGTTTGCAACTTAAAAGTAACTTTGTGTTCCCAACAAGATATGTGAAGGACCGCTTTCACACACACTTCTCTCTCAGAACTGAGCATGTGGAGAGACGTTCGTTCATCTAGCACAAAGGGAATGGGTTGCAGGAGAAGTTTTACTGTGGTTTCTCAGTCTGTTTCCAGTGCTGGTTTGAAGTTCCTGCAGGTTTCACTGTAATAACGAGTTGGAGATTGTACCACCCATATATATGTATGGAGTGTACTTTGCAACTAAAAAGAAACTTTGTGTTCCCAACAAGCTAGGTGAAGGACGGCTTTCACACACACTTCTCTCTGAGAACTGAGCATGTGGAGAGACCTTCGTTCATCTAGCACAAAGGGAACGAGTGGCAGGAAAATATTTTACTCTGGTTTCTCAGTCTGTTTCCTAGTGCTGGTTTGAAGTTCCTGCAGTTTTCACTGTAAAACGAGTTGGAGCTATTACCAACACTTATATATGAATGGAGTGTAGTTTGCAACTGAAAAGAAACTTTGTGTTCCCAAAAAGCTAGGTGAAGTACGGCTTTCACACACACATCTCTCTCAGAACTGAGCATGTGGAGAGACGTTCGTTCATGTAGCACAAAGGGAACGGTTTGCAGGTGAAATTTTACTCTGGTTTCTGAGTCTGTTTCCAAGTGCCAGTTTGAAGTTCCTGCAGTTTTCACTGTAAAAATGTGTTGGAGCTAGTACCTCCCCATATATATGTTTGGAGTGTAGTTTGCAACTGAAAAGAATCTTTGTGTTCCCAACAAGCTAGTTTTGGGACGGCTTTCACACACACTTATCTATCAGAACTGAGCATGTGGAGAGACTTTCGTTCATCTAGCACGAAAGGAACGAGTTGCAGAAGAAATTTTTCTCTGGTTTCTCAGTCTGTTTCCTAGTGCCGGGTTGAAGTTCCTGCAGTTTTCACTGTAAAACGAGTTGGAGCTTATACCAACCCGTATATATGTATGGAGTGTAGTTTGCAACTGAAAAGAAACTTTGTGTTCCGAACAAGCTATGTGAAGGACGGCTTTCACACACACTTCTCTCTCAGAACTGAGCATGTGGAGAGACGATCATTCATCTAGCACAAAGGGAACGGGTTGCAGGAGGAATTTTACTCTGGTTTCTCAGTCTGTTTCCAAGTGCCGTGTTGAAGTTCCTGCAGTTTCACTGTAAAAATGAGTTGGATATAGTACCTCCACATATATATGTATGGAGTGTACTATGCAACAAAAAGAAACTTTGTGTTCCCAACAAGCTATGTGAAGGACGGCTTTGACTCACACTTATTTCTCAGAACTGAGCATGTGGAGAGACGTTCGTTCATCTAGCACAAAGGGAACGGGTGGGAGGAGAAAATTTTACTCTGGTTTCTCAGTCTGTTTCCTAGTGCCGGTTTGAAGTTCCTGCAGTTTTCACTGTAAAACCGAGTTGGAGCTAGTACCAACACATATATATGAATGGAGTGTAGTTTGCAACTGAAAAGAAACGTTGTGTTCCAAACAAGCTAGGTGAAGGACGACTTTCACACACAATTCTCCCTCAGAACTGAGCATGTGGAGAGACGTTCGTTCATCTAGCACAAAAGGAACGGTTTACAGGAGAAATTTTGCTCTGGTTTCTCAGTCTGTTTCCTAGTCCCGGTTTGAAGTTCCTGCAGTTTTCACTCTAAAACGAGTTGGAGCTAGTACCAACACATATATATGTATGGTGGGTAGTTTTCAACTGAAAAGGATCTTTGTGTTCCCAACAAGCTTGTTTATGTACGGCTTTCACACACACTTATCTATCAGAAATGAGCATGTGGAGAGACTTTCGTTCATCTAGCACAAAGGGAATGGGTTGCAGGAGAAACTTTTTCTCTGGTTTCTCAGTCTGTTTCCTAGTGCCGGTTTGAAGTTCCTGCAGTTTTCACTGTAAAACGAGTTGGATCTAATACCAACCCATATATATATATGAAGTGTAGTTTGCAAATGAAAAGAAATTTTGTGTTCCGAACAAGCTATGTGAGGGATGGCTTTCACACACACTTCTGTCTCAGAACTGAGCATGTGGAGAGACGTTCATTCATCTAGCACAAAGGGAACTGGTTGCAGGAGAAATTTTACTCTGGTTTCTCAGTCTGTTTCCAAGTGCCGTGTTGAAGTTCCTGCAGTTTTCACTGTAAAAATATGTTGGAGCTAGTACCTCCCCATATATATGTATGGAATGCACTTTGCAACTAAAAAGAAACTTTGTGTTCCCAACAAGCTAGGTGAAGGACGGCTTTGACACACACTTATCTCTCAGAACTGAGCATGTGGAGAGACGTTCGTTCATCTAGCACAAAGGGAACGGGTGGCAGGAGAAAATTTTACCCTGGTTTCTCAGTCTGTTTCCTAGTGCCGGTTTGAAGTTCCTGCAGTTTTCACTGTAAAACGACTTGGAGCTAGTACCAACACATATATATGAATGGAGTGTAGTTTGCAACTTAAAAGAAAGGTTGTGTTCCCAACAAGCTAGGTGAAGGACGGCTTTCACACACAATTCTCTCTCAGAACTGAGCATGTGGAGAGACGTTCGTTCATCTAGCACAAAGGGAACGGGTTGCTGGGGAAATTTTGCTCTGGTTTCTCAGTCTGTTTCCTAGTCCCGGGTTGAAGTTCCTGCAGTTTTCAATGTAAAAAGGAGTTGGAGTTAGTACCAACCTATATATATGTATGGAGTGTACTTTGCAACTGAAAAGAAACTTTGTGTTCCCAACAAGCTAGGTGAAGGACGGCTTTCACAAACACATCTCTCTCAGAACTGAGCATGTGGAGAGACGTTCGTTCATCTAGCACAAAGGGAACGGGTTGCAGGAGAAACTTTACTCTGGTTTCTCAGTCTGTTTCCTAGTGACGGTTTGAAGTTCCTGCAGTTTTCACTTTAAAAACGAGTTGGACCTAGTACCAACACATATATATGTATGGAGGGTAGTTTTCAACTGAAAAGAATCTTTGTGTTCCCAACAAGCTAGTTTAGTGACGGCTTTCACACACACTTATCTATCAGAACTGAGCATGTGGAGAGAATTTCGTTCATCTAGCACAAAGGGAACGGGTTGCAGGAGAAATTTTTACTCTGGATTCTCAGTCTGTTTCTTAGTGCCGGTTTGAAGTTCCTGCAGTTTTCACTGTAAAACGAGTTGGAGCTAGTATCAACCCATATATATGTATGGAGTGTAGTTTGCAACTTAAAAGTAACTTTGTGTTCCCAACAAGCTAGGTGAAGGACGGCTTTCACACACACTTCTCTCTCAGAACTGAGCATGTGGAGAGACGTTCATTCATCTAGCACAAAGGGAACGGGTTGCAGGAGAAACTTTTACTCTGGTTTCTCAGTCTGCTTCCTAGTGCCGGTTTGAAGTTCCTGCAGTCTTAATTGTAAAACGAGTTGGAGCTAGTACCAACACATATATATGTATGGTGGGTAGTTTTCAACTGAAAAGAAACTTTGTGTTCCCAACAAGCTAGTTTAGGGACGGCTTTCACACACACTTATCTATCAGAACTGAGCATGTGGAGAGACTTTCGTTCATCTAGCACAAAGGGAACGGGTTGCAGGAGAAATTTTTCTCTGGTTTCTCAGTCTGTTTCCTAGTGCCGGGTTGAAGTTCCTGCAGTTTTCACTGTAAAACGAGTTGGAGCTAGTACCAACCCATATATATGTATGGAGTGTAGTTTGCAACTGAAAAGAAACTTTGTGTTCCGAACAAGCTATGTGAAGGACGGCTTTCACACACACTTCTCTCTCAGAACTGAGCATGTGGAGAGACGTTCGTTCATCTAGCACAAAGGGAACGGTTTGCAGGAGAAACTTTACTCTGCTTTCTCAGTCTGTTTCCAAGTGCCGATTTGAAGTTCCTGCAGTTTCCACTGTAAAAACGAGTTGGAACTAGTACCTCCCCATATATATGCATGGAGTGTACTTGGCAACTAAAAAGAAACTTTGTGTTCCCAACAAGCTAGGTGAAGGACGGCTTTGACACACACTTATCTCTCAGAACAGACCATGTGGAGAAACTTTCGTTCATCTAGCACAAAGGGAACGGGTGGCAGGAGAAAATTTTACCCTGGTTTCTCAGTCTGTTTCATAGTGCCGGTTTGAAGTTCCTGCAGTTTTCACTGTAAAACGAGTTGGAGCTAGTACCAACACATATATATGAATGGAGTGTAGTTTGCAACTTAAAAGAAAGTTTGTGTTCCCAACAAGCTAGGTGAAGGACGGCTTTCACACACACATCTCTCTCAGAACTGAGCATGTGGAGAGACGTTCGTTCATCTAGCCCAAAGGGAACGGGTTGCTGGGGAAATTTTGCTCTGGTTTCTCAGTCTGTTTCCTAGTCCCGGGTTGAAGTTCCTGCAGTTTTCACTGTAAAAAGGAGTTGGAGTTTGTACCAACCTATATATATGTATGGAGTGTACTTTGCAACTGAAAAGAAACTTTGTGTTCCCAACAAGCTAGGTGAAGGACGGCTTTCACAAACAAATCTCTCTCAGAACTGAGCATGGGGAGAGACGTTCGTTCATCTAGCACAAAGGGAACGGTTTGCAGGAGAAACTTTACTCTGATTTCTCAGTCTGTTTCCTAGTGACGGTTTGAAGTTCCTGCAGTTTTCACTTTAAAAACGAGTTGGAACTTGTACCAACACATATATATGTATGGAGGGTAGTTTTCAACTGAAAAGAATCTTTGTGTTCCCAACAAGCTAGTTTAGTGACGGCTTTCACACACACTTATCTATCAGAACTGAGCATTTGGAGAGAATTTCGTTCATCTAGCACAAAGGGAACGGGTTGCAGGAGAAACTTTTTCTCTGGATTCTCAGTCTGTTTCCTAGGGCCGGTTTGAAGTTCCTGCAGTTTTCACTGTAAAACGAGTTGGAGCTAGTACCAACCCATATATATGTATGGAGTGTAGTTTGCAACTGAAAAGAAACTTTGTGTTCCGAACAAGCTAGGTGAAGGACGGCTTTCACACACACTTCTCTCTCAGAACTGAGCATGTGGAGAGACGATCATTCATCTAGCACAAAGGGAACGGGTTGCAGGAGGAATTTTACTCTGGTTTCTCAGTCTGTTTCCAAGTGCCGGGTTGAAGTTCCTGCAGTTTTCACTGTAAAAATGAGTTGGATCTAGTACCTCAACATATATATGTATGGAGTGTACTATGCAACAAATAGAAACTTTGTGTTCCCAACAAGCTATGTGAAGGACGGCTTTGACACACACTTATCTCTCAGAACTGAGCATGTGGAGAGACGTTCGTTCATCTAGCACAAAAGGAACGGGTTGCAGGAGAAAATTTTACTCTGGTTTCTCAGTCTGTTTCCTAGTGCCGGTTTGAATTTCCTGCAGTTTTCACTGTAAAACCGAGTTGGAGCTAGTACCAACACATATATATGAATGGAGTGTAGTTTGCAACTGAAAAGAAACTTTGTGTTCCAAACAAGCTAGTTGAAGGACGGCTTTCACACACAATTCTCTCTCAGAACTGAGCATGTGGAGAGACGATCTTTCATCTAGCACAAAAGGAACGGTTTACAGGAGAAATTTTGCTCTGGTTTCTCAGTCTGTTTCCAAGTGCCCGGTTTGAAGTTCCTGCAGTTTTCACTCTAAAACGAGTTGGAGCTAGTACCAACCCATATATATGTATGAGTGGGTAGTTATGCAACTGAAAAGTAATCTTTGTGTTCCCAACAAGCTAGGTGAAGGACGGCTTTCACACACACTTATCTCTCAGAACTGAGCATGTGGAGAGACGTTCGTTCATCTAGCACAAAGGGAACGGGTTGCAGGAGAAACTTTTACTCTGGTTTCTCAGTCTGTTTCCTAGTGCCGGTTTGAAGTTCCTGCAGTTTTCACTGTAAAACGAGTTGGAGCTAGTACCTCCCCATATATATGTATGGAGTGGAGTTTGCAACTGAAGAGAAACTTTGTGTTCCCAACAAGCTAGGTGAAGGACGGCTTTCACACACACTTCTCTCTCAGAACTGAGCATGTGGAGAGACGTTCGTTCATCTAGCACAAAGGGAACGGGTTGCAGGAGAAACTTTTACTCTGGTTTCTCAGTCTGTTTCCTAGTGCCGGTTGAAGTTCCTGCAGTTTTCACTGTAAAAACGAGTTGGAGCTAGTACCATCCCCATATATATGTATGGAGTGTAGTTGCAACTGAAAAGAAACTTTGTGTTCCCAACAAGCTAGGTGAAGGACGGCTTTCACACACACTTATCTCTCAGAACTGAGCATGTGGAGAGACGTTCGTTCATCTAGCACAAAGGGAACGGGTGGCAGGAGAAAATTTTACTCTGGTTTCTCAGTCTGTTTCCTAGTGCCGGTTTGAAGTTCCTGCAGTTTTCACTGTAAAACGAGTTGGAGCTAGTACCAACCCATATATATGTATGGAGTGTAGTTTGCAACTGAAAAGAAACTTTGTGTTCCCAACAAGCTAGGTGAAGGACGGCTTTCACACACACTTCTCTCTCAGAACTGAGCATGTGGAGAGACGTTCGTTCATCTAGCACAAAGGGAACGGGTTGCAGGAGAAACTTTTACTCTGGTTTCTCAGTCTGTTTCCTAGTGCCGGGTTGAAGTTCCTGCAGTTTTCACTGTAAAACGAGTTGGAGCTAGTACCAACCTATATATATGTATGGAGTGTAGTTTGCAACTGAAAAGAAACTTTGTGTTCCCAACAAGCTAGGTGAAGGACGGCTTTCACACACAATTCTCTCTCAGAACTGAGCATGTGGAGAGACGTTCGTTCATCTAGCACAAAGGGAACGGGTTGCAGGAGAAACTTTACTCTGGTTTCTCAGTCTGATTCCTAGTGCCGGTTTGAAGTTCCTGCAGTTTTCACTTTAAAAACGAGTTGGACCTAGTACCAACACATATATATGTATGGAGGGTAGTTTGCAACTGAAAAGAAACTTTGTGTTCCCAACAAGCTAGTTGAAGGACGGCTTTCACACACACTTATCTCTCAGAACTGAGCATGTGGAGAGACTTTCGTTCATCTAGCACAAAGGGAACGGGTTGCAGGAGAAACTTTCTCTCTGGATTCTCAGTCTGTTTCCTAGTGCCGGTTTGAAGTTCCTGCAGTTTTCACTGTAAAACGAGTTGGAGCTAGTACCAACCCATATATATGTATGGAGTGTAGTTTGCAACTGAAAAGAAACTTTGTGTTCCCAACAAGCTAGGTGAAGGACGGCTTTCACACACACTTCTCTCTCAGAACTGAGCATGTGGAGAGACGTTCGTTCATCTAGCACAAAGGGAACGGGTTGCAGGAGAAACTTTTACTCTGGTTTCTCAGTCTGTTTCCTAGTGCCGATTTGAAGTTCCTGCAGTTTTCACTGTAAAAACGAGTTGGAGCTTGTACCTCCCCATATATATGTATGGAGTGTACTTTGCAACTGAAAAGAAACTTTGTGTTCCCAACAAGCTAGGTGAAGGACGGCTTTCACACACACTTATCTCTCAGAACTGAGCATGTGGAGAGACGTTCGTTCATCTAGCACAAAGGGAACGGGTTGCAGGAGAAACTTTTACTCTGGTTTCTCAGTCTGTTTCCTAGTGCCGGTTTGAAGTTCCTGCAGTTTTCACTGTAAAACGAGTTGGAGCTAGTACTCACCCATATATATGTATGGAGTGTAGTTTGCAACTTAAAAGAAACTTTGTGTTCCCAACAAGCTAGGTGAAGGACGGCTTTCACACACACTTCTCTCTCAGAACTGAGCATGTGGAGAGACGTTCGTTCATCTAGCACAAAGGGAACTGGGTTGCAGGAGAACTTTTACTCTGGTTTCTCAGTCTGTTTCCTAAGTGCCTGGTTTGAGTTCCTGCAGTTTTCACTGTAAAAACGAGTTGGAGATAGTACCAACCCATATATATGTATGGAGTGTACTTTGCAACTAAAAAGAATCTTTGTGTTCCCAACAAGCTAGGTGAAGGACGGCTTTCACACACACTTCTCTCTCAGAACTGAGCATGTGGAGAGACGTTCGTTCATCTAGCACAAAGGGAACGGGTTGCATGGAGAAATTTTACTCTGGTTTCTCAGTCTGTTTCCTAGTGCCGGTTTGAAGTTCCTGCAGTTTTCACTGTAAAAACGGAGTTGGAAGCTAGTACCAACCTATATATATGTATGGAGTGTAGTTTGCAACTGAAAAGAAACTTTGTGTTCCCAACAAGCTAGGTGAAGGACGGCTTTCACAACACTTCTCTCTCAGAACTGAGCATGTGGAGAGACGTTCGTTCATCTAGCACAAAGGGAACGGGTTGCAGGAGAAACTTTTACTCTGGTTTCTCAGTCTGTTTCCTAGTGCCGGTTTGAAGTTCCTGCAGTTTTCACTGTAAAAACGAGTTGGAGCTAGTACCTACCCATATATATGTATGGAGTGTAGTTTGCAACTGAAAAGAAACTTTGTGTTCCCAACAAGCTAGGTGAAGGACGGCTTTCACACACACTTATCTCTCAGAACTGAGCATGTGGAGAGACGTTCGTTCATCTAGCACAAAGGGAACGGGTTGCAGGAGAAACTTTTACTCTGGTTTCTCAGTCTGTTTCCTAGTGCCGGTTTGAAGTTCCTGCAGTTTTCACTGTAAAACGAGTTGGAGCTAGTACCACCCATATATATGTATGGAGTGTAGTTTGCAACTGAAAAGAAACTTTGTGTTCCCAACAAGCTAGGTGAAGGACGGCTTTCACACACACTTCTCTCTCAGAACTGAGCATGTGGAGAGACGTTCGTTCATCTAGCACAAAGGGAACGGGTTGCAGGAGAAACTTTACTCTGGTTTCTCAGTCTGTTTCCTAGTGCCGGTTTGAAGTTCCTGCAGTTTTCACTGTAAAAACGAGTTGGAACTAGTACCTCCCCATATATATGTATGGAGTGTACTTTGCAACTAAAAGAAACTTTGTGTTCCCAACAAGCTAGGTGAAGGACGGCTTTCACACACACTTATCTCTCAGAACTGAGCATGTGGAGAGACGTTCGTTCATCTAGCACAAAGGGAACGGGTTGCAGGAGAAATTTTACTCTGGTTTCTCAGTCTGTTTCCTAGTGCCGGTTTGAAGTTCCTGCAGTTTTCACTGTAAAACGAGTTGGAGCTAGTACTCAACCCATATATATGTATGGAGTGTAGTTTGCAACTGAAAAGAACTTTGTGTTCCCAACAAGCTAGGTGAAGGACGGCTTTCACACACACTTCTCTCTCAGAACTGAGCATGTGGAGAGACGTTCGTTCATCTAGCACAAAGGGAACGGGTTGCAGGAGAAATTTTACTCTGGTTTCTCAGTCTGTTTCCTAGTGCCGGTTTGAAGTTCCTGCAGTTTTCACTGTAAAAACGAGTTGGAGCTAGTACCAACCCATATATATGTATGGAGTGTAGTTTGCAACTGAAAAGAATCTTTGTGTTCCCAACAAGCTAGGTGAAGGACGGCTTTCACACACACTTATCTCTCAGAACTGAGCATGTGGAGAGACGTTCGTTCATCTAGCACAAAGGGAACGGGTTGCAGGAGAAAATTTTACTCTGGTTTCTCAGTCTGTTTCCTAGTGCCGGTTTGAAGTTCCTGCAGTTTTCACTGTAAAACGAGTTGGAGCTAGTACCAACCCATATATATGTATGGAGTGTAGTTTGCAACTGAAAAGAAACTTTGTGTTCCCAACAAGCTAGGTGAAGGACGGCTTTCACACACACTTATCTCTCAGAACTGAGCATGTGGAGAGACGTTCGTTCATCTAGCACAAAGGGAACGGGTTGCAGGAGAAACTTTTACTCTGGTTTCTCAGTCTGTTTCCTAGTGCCGGTTTGAAGTTCCTGCAGTTTCACTGTAAAACGAGTTGGAGCTAGTACCAACCCATATATATGTATGGAGTGGTAGTTTGCAACTGAAAAGAAACTTTGTGTTCCCAACAAGCTAGTTGAAGGACGGCTTTCACACACACTTATCTCTCAGAACTGAGCATGTGGAGAGACGTTCGTTCATCTAGCACAAAGGGAACGGTTGCAGGAGAAATTTTACTCTGGTTTCTCAGTCTGTTTCCTAGTGCCGGTTTGAAGTTCCTGCAGTTTTCACTGTAAAAACGAGTTGGAGCTTAGTACCACCCATATATATGTATGGAGTGTAGTTTGCAACTGAAAAGAAACTTTGTGTTCCCAACAAGCTAGGTGAAGGACGGCTTTCACACACACTTATCTCTCAGAACTGAGCATGTGGAGAGACGTTCGTTCATCTAGCACAAAGGGAACGGGTTGCAGGAGAAACTTTTACTCTGGTTTCTCAGTCTGTTTCCTAGTGCCGGTTTGAAGTTCCTGCAGTTTTCACTGTAAAACGAGTTGGAGCTAGTACCAACCCATATATATGTATGGAGTGTAGTTTGCAACTGAAAAGAAACTTTGTGTTCCCAACAAGCTAGGTGAAGGACGGCTTTCACACACACTTCTCTCTCAGAACTGAGCATGTGGAGAGACGTTCGTTCATCTAGCACAAAGGGAACGGGTTGCAGGAGAAACTTTTACTCTGGTTTCTCAGTCTGTTTCCTAGTGCCGGTTTGAAGTTCCTGCAGTTTTCACTGTAAAACGAGTTGGAGCTAGTACCAACCCATATATATGTATGGAGTGTAGTTTGCAACTGAAAAGAAACTTTGTGTTCCAACAAGCTAGGTGAAGGACGGCTTTCACACACACTTCTCTCTCAGAACTGAGCATGTGGAGAGACGTTCGTTCATCTAGCACAAAGGGAACGGGTTTGCAGGAGAAAATTTTACTCTGGTTTCTCAGTCTGTTTCCTAGTGCCGGTTTGAAGTTCCTGCAGTTTTCACTGTAAAACGAGTTGGAGCTAGTACCAACCCATATATATGTATGGAGTGTAGTTTGCAACTGAAAAGAAACTTTGTGTTCCCAACAAGCTAGGTGAAGGTACGGCTTTCACACACACTTCTCTCTCAGAACTGAGCATGTGGAGAGACGTTCGTTCATCTAGCACAAAGGGAACGGGTTGCAGGTGAAATTTTACTCTGGTTTCTCAGTCTGTTTCCAAGTGCCAGTTTGAAGTTCCTGCAGTTTTCACTGTAAAAATGATGTTGGAGCTAGTACCACCCCATATATATGTATGGAGTGTAGTTTGCAACTGAAAAGAATCTTTGTGTTCCCAACAAGCTAGGTGAAGGACGGCTTTCACACACACTTCTCTCTCAGAACTGAGCATGTGGAGAGACGTTCGTTCATCTAGCACAAAGGGAACGGGTTGCAGGAGAAACTTTACTCTGGTTACTCAGTCTGTTTCCTAGTGCCGGTTTGAAGTTCCTGCAGTTTTCACTTTAAAAACGAGTTGGACCTAGTACCAACACATATATATGTATGGAGTGTAGTTTGCAACTGAAAAGAATCTTTGTGTTCCCAACAAGCTAGTTTAGGGACGGCTTTCACACACACTTATCTATCAGAACTGAGCATGTGGAGAGACTTTCGTTCATCTAGCACAAAGGGAACGGGTTGCAGGAGAAACTTTTTCTCTGGATTCTCAGTCTGTTTCCTAGTGCCGGTTTGAAGTTCCTGCAGTTTTCACTGTAAAACGAGTTGGAGCTAGTACCAACCCATATATATATATGGAGTGTAGTTTGCAACTGAAAAGAAACTTTGTGTTCCGAACAAGCTATGTGAAGGACGGCTTTCACACACACTTCTCTCTCAGAACTGAGCATGTGGAGAGACGTTCGTTCATCTAGCACAAAGGGAACGGGTTGCAGGAGAAAATTTTACTCTGGTTTCTCAGTCTGTTTCCTAGTGCCGGTTTGAAGTTCCTGCAGTTTTCACTGTAAAACCGAGTTGGAGCTAGTACCAACCCATATATATGTATGGAGTGTAGTTTGCAACTGAAAAGAAACTTTGTGTTCCCAACAAGCTAGGTGAAGGACGGCTTTCACACACACTTCTCTCTCAGAACTGAGCATGTGGAGAGACGTTCGTTCATCTAGCACAAAGGGAACGGGTTGCAGGAGAAACTTTTACTCTGGTTTCTCAGTCTGTTTCCTAGTGCCGGTTTGAAGTTCCTGCAGTTTTCACTGTAAAACGAGTTGGAGCTAGTACCAACCCATATATATGTATGGAGTGTAGTTTGCAACTGAAAAGAAACTTTGTGTTCCCAACAAGCTAGGTGAAGGACGGCTTTCACACACACTTCTCTCTCAGAACTGAGCATGTGGAGAGACGTTCGTTCATCTAGCACAAAGGGAACGGGTTGCAGGAGAAACTTTTACTCTGGTTTCTCAGTCTGTTTCCAAGTGCCGGGTTGAAGTTCCTGCAGTTTTCACTGTAAAAACGAGTTGGAGCTAGTACCTACCCATATATATGTATGGAGTGTACTTTGCAACTGAAAAGAAACTTTGTGTTCCCAACAAGCTAGGTGAAGGACGGCTTTCACACACACTTATCTCTCAGAACTGAGCATGTGGAGAGACGTTCGTTCATCTAGCACAAAGGGAACGGGTTGCAGGAGAAAATTTTACTCTGGTTTCTCAGTCTGTTTCCTAGTGCCGGTTTGAAGTTCCTGCAGTTTTCACTGTAAAACGAGTTGGAGCTAGTACCAACACATATATATGAATGGAGTGTAGTTTGCAACTGAAAAGAAACTTTGTGTTCCCAACAAGCTAGGTGAAGGACGGCTTTCACACACACTTCTCTCTCAGAACTGAGCATGTGGAGAGACGTTCGTTCATCTAGCACAAAGGGAACGGTTGCAGGAGAAATTTTACTCTGGTTTCTCAGTCTGTTTCCTAGTGCCGGTTTGAAGTTCCTGCAGTTTTCACTGTAAAACGAGTTGGAGCTAGTACCAACCCATATATATGTATGGAGTGTAGTTTGCAACTGAAAAGAAACTTTGTGTTCCCAACAAGCTAGGTGAAGGACGGCTTTCACACACACTTCTCTCTCAGAACTGAGCATGTGGAGAGACGTTCGTTCATCTAGCACAAAGGGAACAGGGTTGCAGGAGAAACTTTTACTCTGGTTTCTCAGTCTGTTTCCTAGTGCCGGTTTGAAGTTCCTGCAGTTTTCACTGTAAAATCGAGTTGGAGTTAGTACCTCCCCATATATATGTATGGAGTGTAGTTTGCAACTGAAAAGAAACTTTGTGTTCCCAACAAGCTAGGTGAAGGACGGCTTTCACACACACTTCTCTCTCAGAACTGAGCATGTGGAGAGACGTTCGTTCATCTAGCACAAAGGGAACGGGTTGCAGGAGAAACTTTTACTCTGGTTTCTCAGTCTGTTTCCTAGTGCCGGTTTGAAGTTCCTGCAGTTTTCACTGTAAAACGAGTTGGAGCTAGTACCAACCCATATATATGTATGGAGTGTAGTTTGCAACTAAAAAGAAACTTTGTGTTCCCAACAAGCTAGGTGAAGGACGGCTTTCACACACACTTATCTCTCAGAACTGAGCATGTGGAGAGACGTTCGTTCATCTAGCACAAAGGGAACGGGTTGCAGGAGAAAATTTTACTCTGGTTTCTCAGTCTGTTTCCTAGTGCCGGTTTGAAGTTCCTGCAGTTTTCACTGTAAAAACGAGTTGGAGCTAGTACCAACCCATATATATGTATGGAGTGTAGTTTGCAACTGAAAAGAACTTTGTGTTCCCAACAAGCTAGGTGAAGGACGGCTTTCACACACACTTCTCTCTCAGAACTGAGCATGTGGAGAGACGTTCGTTCATCTAGCACAAAGGGAACGGGTTGCAGGAGAAATTTTACTCTGGTTTCTCAGTCTGTTTCCTAGTGCCGGTTTGAAGTTCCTGCAGTTTTCACTGTAAAACGAGTTGGAGCTAGTACCAACCCATATATATGTATGGAGTGTAGTTTGCAACTGAAAAAGAAACTTTGTGTTCCCAACAAGCTAGGTGAAGGACGGCTTTCACACACACTTCTCTCTCAGAACTGAGCATGTGGAGAGACGTTCGTTCATCTAGCACAAAGGGAACGGGTTGCAGGAGAAATTTTACTCTGGTTTCTCAGTCTGTTTCCTAGTGCCGGTTTGAAGTTCCTGCAGTTTTCACTGTAAAACGAGTTGGAGCTAGTACCTCCCCATATATATGTATGGAGTGTAGTTTGCAACTGAAAGAAACTTTGTGTTCCCAACAAGCTAGGTGAAGGACGGCTTTCACACACACTTATCTCTCAGAACTGAGCATGTGGAGAGACGTTCGTTCATCTAGCACAAAGGGAACGGGTTGCAGGAGAAACTTTTACTCTGGTTTCTCAGTCTGTTTCCTAGTGCCGGTTTGAAGTTCCTGCAGTCTTCACTGTAAAACGAGTTGGAGCTAGTACCAACACATATATATGTATGGAGTGTAGTTTGCAACTGAAAAGAAACTTTGTGTTCCCAACAAGCTAGGTGAAGGACGGCTTTCACACACACTTCTCTCTCAGAACTGAGCATGTGGAGAGACGTTCGTTCATCTAGCACAAAGGGAACGGGTTGCAGGAGAAACTTTACTCTGGTTTCTCAGTCTGTTTCCTAGTGCCGGTTTGAAGTTCCTGCAGTTTTCACCTTAAAAACGAGTTGGAGCTAGTACCAATCCCATATATATGTATGGAGTGGTAGTTTGCAACTGAAAAGAATCTTTGTGTTCCCAACAAGCTAGTTGAAGGACGGCTTTCACACACACTTATCTATCAGAACTGAGCATGTGGAGAGACGTTCGTTCATCTAGCACAAAGGGAACGGGTTGCAGGAGAAACTTTTACTCTGGTTTCTCAGTCTGTTTCCTAGTGCCGGTTTGAAGTTCCTGCAGTTTTCACTGTAAAACGAGTTGGAGCTAGTACCAACCCATATATATGTATGGAGTGTAGTTTGCAACTGAAAAGAAACTTTGTGTTCCCAACAAGCTAGGTGAAGGACGGCTTTCACACACACTTCTCTCTCAGAACTGAGCATGTGGAGAGACGTTCGTTCATCTAGCACAAAGGGAACGGGTTGCAGGAGAAACTTTTACTCTGGTTTCTCAGTCTGTTTCCTAGTGCCGGTTTGAAGTTCCTGCAGTTTTCACTGTAAAAACGAGTTGGAGCTAGTACCTCCCATATATATGTATGGAGTGTAGTTTGCAACTGAAAAGAAACTTTGTGTTCCCAACAAGCTAGGTGAAGGACGGCTTTCACACACACTTATCTCTCAGAACTGAGCATGTGGAGAGACGTTCGTTCATCTAGCACAAAGGGAACGGGTTGCAGGAGAAATTTTACTCTGGTTTCTCAGTCTGTTTCTTAGTGCCGGTTTGAAGTTCCTGCAGTTTTCACTGTAAAATAGAGTTGGAGCTAGTACCAACCCATATATATGTATGGAGTGTAGTTTGCAACTGAAAAGTAACTTTGTGTTCCCAATAAGCTAGGTGAAGGACGGCTTTCACACACACTTCTCTCTCAGAACTGAGCATGTGGAGAGACGTTCGTTCATCTAGCACAAAGGGAATGGGTTGCAGGAGAAATTTTACTGTTCTTTCTCAGTCTGTTTCCAAGTGCCTGGTTTGAAGTTCCTGCAGTTTTCACTGTAAAAACGAGTTGGAAATAGTACCAACCCATATATATGTATGGAGTGTACTTTGCAACTAAAAAGAAACTTTGTGTTCCCAACAAGCTAGGTGAAGGACGGCTTTCACACACACTTGTCTCTCAGAACTGAGCATGTGGAGAGACGTTCGTTCATCTAGCACAAAGGGAACGAGTGGCAGGAGAAAATTTTACTCTGGTTTCTCAGTCTGTTTCCTAGTGCCGGTTTGAAGTTCCTGCAGTTTTCACTGTAAAACCGAGTTGGAGCTAGTACCAACCCATATATATGTATGGAGTGTAGTTTGCAACTGAAAAGAAACTTTGTGTTCCCAACAAGCTAGGTGAAGGACGGCTTTCACACACACTTCTCTCTCAGAACTGAGCATGTGGAGAGACGTTCGTTCATCTAGCACAAAGGGAACGGGTTGCAGGAGAAATTTTACTCTGGTTTCTCAGTCTGTTTCCTAGTGCCGGTTTGAAGTTCCTGCAGTTTTCACTGTAAAACGAGTTGGAGCTAGTACCAACACATATATATGTATGGAGTGGTAGTTTGCAACTGAAAAGAAACTTTGTGTTCCCAACAAGCTAGGTGAAGGACGGCTTTCACACACACTTATCTCTCAGAACTGAGCATGTGGAGAGACGTTCGTTCATCTAGCACAAAGGGAACGGGTTGCAGGAGAAACTTTTACTCTGGTTTCTCAGTCTGTTTCCTAGTGCCGGTTTGAAGTTCCTGCAGTTTTCACTGTAAAACGAGTTGGAGCTAATACCAACCCATATATATGTATGGAGTGTAGTTTGCAACTGAAAAGAAACTTAGTGTTCCGAACAAGCTAGGTGAAGGGACGGCTTTTCACACACACTTCTCTCTCAGAACTGAGCATATGGAGAGACTTTCGTTCATCTAGCACAAAGGGATCGGGTTGCAGGAGAAATTTTACTCTGGTTTCTCAGTCTGTTTCCAAGTGCCGGGTTGAAGTTCCTGCAGTTTTCACTGTAAAAAGGAGTTGGAAGCTAGTACATCCCCATATATATGTATGGAAGTGCACTTTGCAACTAAAAGAAACTTGTGTTCCCAACAAGCTAGGTGAAGGACGGCTTTGACACACACTTCTCTCTCAGAACTGAGCATGTGGAGAGACGTTCGTTCATCTAGCACAAAGGGAATGGTTTGCAGGAGAAAATTTTACTCTGGTTTCTCAGTCTGTTTCCAAGTGCCGGTTTGAAGTTCCTGCAGTTTTCACTGTAAAAACGAGTTGGAGCTAGTACCAACCCATATATATGTATGGAGTGTAGTTTGCAACTGAAAAGAAACTTTGTGTTCCCAACAAGCTAGGTGAAGGACGGCTTTCACACACACTTCTCTCTCAGAACTGAGCATGTGGAGAGACGTTCGTTCATCTAGCACAAAGGGAACGGTTTGCAGGAGAAATTTTACTCTGGTTTCTCAGTCTGTTTCCTAGTGCCGGTTTGAAGTTCCTGCAGTTTTCACTGTAAAAACGAGTTGGAGCTAGTACCTCCCCATATATATGTATGGAGTGTAGTTTGCAACTGAAAAGAAACTTTGTGTTCCCAACAAGCTAGGTGAAGGACGGCTTTCACACACACTTATCTCTCAGAACTGAGCATGTGGAGAGACGTTCGTTCATCTAGCACAAAGGGAACGGTTTGCAGGAGAAAATTTTACTCTGGTTTCTCAGTCTGTTTCCTAGTGCCGGTTTGAAGTTCCTGCAGTTTTCACAGTAAAAAGAGTTGGAGCTTGTACCTCCCCATACTATATGTATGCAGTGTTGTTTGCAACTGAAAAGAAACTTTGTGTTCCCAACAAGCTAGGTGAAGGACGGCTTTCACACACGCTTCTCTCTCAGAACTGAGCATGTGAGAGACGTTCGTTCATCTAGCACAAAGGGAACGGGTTGCAGGAGAAACTTTTACTCTGGTTTCTCAGTCTGTTTCCTAGTAGCCGGTTTGAAGTTCCTGCAGTTTTCACTGTAAAAACGAGTTGGAAGCTAGTACAATCCCATATATATGTATGGAGTGTAGTTTGCAACTGAAAAGAAACTTTGTGTTCCCAACAAGCTAGGTGAAGGACGGCTTTCACACACACTTCTCTCTCAGAACTGAGCATGTGGAGAGACGTTCGTTCATCTAGCACAAAGGGAACGGGTTGCAGGAGAAACTTTTACTCTGGTTTCTCAGTCTGTTTCCTAGTGCCGGTTTGAAGTTCCTGCAGTTTTCACTGTAAAAACGAGTTGGAAGCTAGTACCTACCCATATATATGTATGGAGTGTACTTTGCAACTGAAAAGAAACATTTGTGTTCCCAACAAGCTAGGATGAAGGACGGCTTTCACACACACTTTCTCCTCAGAACTGAGCATGTGGAGAGACGTTCGTTCATCTAGCACAAAGGGAACGGGTTGCAGGAGAAACTTATACTCTGGTTTCTCAGTCTGTTTCCTAGTGCCGGTTTGAAGTTCCTGCAGTTTTCACTGTAAAAACGAGTTGGAGCTGGTACCTCCCCATATATATGTATGGAGTGTAGTTTGCAACTGAAAAGAAACTTTGTGTTCCCAACAAGCTAGGTGAAGGACGGCTTTCACACACACTTATCTCTCAGAAATGAGCATGTGGAGAGACGTTCGTTCATCTAGCACAAAGGGAACGGGTTGCAGGAGAAACTTTTCTCTGGTTTCTCAGTCTGTTTCCTAGTGCCGGTTTGAAGTTCCTGCAGTTTTCACTGTAAAAACGAGTTGGAGCTAGTACCAACCCATATATAT
The DNA here is from genome assembly GCF_009834535.1 of Camelus ferus. Lineage (NCBI taxonomy): Eukaryota > Metazoa > Chordata > Mammalia > Artiodactyla > Camelidae > Camelus > Camelus ferus. Next base: position 10,615,985 of record NC_045731.1, on the reverse strand, counting down.
GTATGGAGTGTAGTTTGCAACTGAATAGAAACTTTGTGTTCCCAACAAGCTAGGTGAAGGACGGCTTTCACACACACTTCTCTCTCAGAACTGAGCATGTGGAGAGACGTTCGTTCATCTAGCACAAAGGGAACGGGTTGCAGGAGAAACTTTTACTCTGGTTTCTCAGTCTGTTTCCTAGTGCCGGTTTGAAGTTCCTGCAGTTTTCACTGTAAAAACGAGTTGGAGCTAGTACCTCCCCATATATATGTATGGAGTGTAGTTTGCAACTGAAAGAAACTTTGTGTTCCCAACAAGCTAGGTGAAGGACGGCTTTCACACACACTTCTCTCTCAGAACTGAGCATGTGGAGAGACGTTCGTTCATCTAGCACAAAGGGAACGGTTGCAGGAGAAACTTTTACTCTGGTTTCTCAGTCTGTTTCCTAGTGCCGGTTTGAAGTTCCTGCAGTTTTCACTGTAAAAACGAGTTGGAGCTAGTACCTCCCCATATATATGTATGGAGTGTAGTTTGCAACTGAAAAGAAACTTTGTGTTCCCAACAAGCTAGGTGAAGGACGGCTTTCACACACACTTCTCTCTCAGAACTGAGCATGTGGAGAGACGTTCGTTCATCTAGCACAAAGGGAACGGGTTGCAGGAGAAACTTTTACTCTGGTTTCTCAGTCTGTTTCCTAAGTGCCGGTTTGAAGTTCCTGCAGTTTTCACTGTAAAAACGAGTTGGAGCTAGTACCATCCCATATATATGTATGGAGTGTAGTTTGCAACTGAAAAGAAACTTTGTGTTCCCAACAAGCTAGGTGAAGGACGGCTTTCACACACACTTCTCTCTCAGAACTGAGCATGTGGAGAGACGTTCGTTCATCTAGCACAAAGGGAACGGGTTGCAGGAGAAATTTTACTCTGGTTTCTCAGTCTGTTTCCTAGTGCCGGTTTGAAGTTCCTGCAGTTTTCACTGTAAAAACGAGTTGGAGCTAGTACCTCCCCATATATATGTATGGAGTGTAGTTTGCAACTGAAAAGAAACTTTGTGTTCCCAACAAGCTAGGTGAAGGACGGCTTTCACACACACTTCTCTCTCAGAACTGAGCATGTGGAGAGACGTTCGTTCATCTAGCACAAAGGGAACGGTTTGCAGGAGAAATTTTACTCTGGTTTCTCAGTCTGTTTCCTAGTGCCGGTTTGAAGTTCCTGCAGTTTTCACTGTAAAAACGAGTTGGAGCTAGTACCTCCCCATATATATGTATGGAGTGTAGTTTGCAACTGAAAAGAAACTTTGTGTTCCCAACAAGCTAGGTGAAGGACGGCTTTCACACACACTTATCTCTCAGAACTGAGCATGTGGAGAGACGTTCGTTCATCTAGCACAAAGGGAACGGGTTGCAGGAGAAACTTTTACTCTGGTTTCTCAGTCTGTTTCCTAGTGCCGGTTTGAAGTTCCTGCAGTTTTCACTGTAAAAACGAGTTGGAGCTAGTACCATCCCCATATATATGTATGGAGTGTAGTTTGCAACTGAAAAGAAACTTTGTGTTCCCAACAAGCTAGGTGAAGGACGGCTTTCACACACACTTCTCTCTCAGAACTGAGCATGTGGAGAGACGTTCGTTCATCTAGCACAAAGGGAACGGGTTGCAGGAGAAACTTTTACTCTGGTTTCTCAGTCTGTTTCCTAGTGCCGGTTTGAAGTTCCTGCAGTTTTCACTGTAAAACGAGTTGGAGCTAGTACCAACCCATATATATGTATGGAGTGTAGTTTGCAACTGAAAAGAAACTTTGTGTTCCCAACAAGCTAGGTGAAGGACGGCTTTCACACACACTTCTCTCTCAGAACTGAGCATGTGGAGAGACGTTCGTTCATCTAGCACAAAGGGAACGGGTTGCAGGAGAAATTTTACTCTGGTTTCTCAGTCTGTTTCCTAGTGCCGGTTTGAAGTTCCTGCAGTTTTCACTGTAAAAACGAGTTGGAGCTAGTACCTACCCATATATATGTATGGAGTGTAGTTTGCAACTGAAGAGAAACTTTGTGTTCCCAACAAGCTAGGTGAAGGACGGCTTTCACACACACTTATCTCTCAGAACTGAGCATGTGGAGAGACGTTCGTTCATCTAGCACAAAGGGAACGGGTTGCAGGAGAAACTTTTACTCTGGTTTCTCAGTCTGTTTCCTAGTGCCGGTTTGAAGTTCCTGCAGTTTTCACTGTAAAAACGAGTTGGAGCTAGTACCATCCCCATATATATGTATGGAGTGTAGTTTGCAACTGAAAAGAAACTTTGTGTTCCCAACAAGCTAGGTGAAGGACGGCTTTCACACACACTTCTCTCTCAGAACTGAGCATGTGGAGAGACGTTCGTTCATCTAGCACAAAGGGAACGGGTTGCAGGAGAAACTTTTACTCTGGTTTCTCAGTCTGTTTCCTAGTGCCGGTTTGAAGTTCCTGCAGTTTTCACTGTAAAACGAGTTGGAGCTAGTACCAACCCATATATATGTATGGAGTGTAGTTTGCAACTGAAAAGAAACTTTGTGTTCCCAACAAGCTAGGTGAAGGACGGCTTTCACACACACTTCTCTCTCAGAACTGAGCATGTGGAGAGACGTTCGTTCATCTAGCACAAAGGGAACGGGTTGCAGGAGAAACTTTTACTCTGGATTCTCAGTCTGTTTCCTAGTGCCGGTTTGAAGTTCCTGCAGTTTTCACTGTAAAAACGAGTTGGAGCTAGTACCTCCCCATATATATGTATGGAGTGTAGTTTGCAACTGAAAGAAACTTTGTGTTCCCAACAAGCTAGGTGAAGGACGGCTTTCACACACACTTCTCTCTCAGAACTGAGCATGTGGAGAGACGTTCGTTCATCTAGCACAAAGGGAACGGGTTGCAGGAGAAACTTTTACTCTGGTTTCTCAGTCTGTTTCCTAGTGCCGGTTTGAAGTTCCTGCAGTTTTCACTGTAAAAACGAGTTGGAGCTAGTACCAACCCATATATATGTATGGAGTGTAGTTTGCAACTGAAAAGAAACTTTGTGTTCCCAACAAGCTAGGTGAAGGACGGCTTTCACACACACTTCTCTCTCAGAACTGAGCATGTGGAGAGACGTTCGTTCATCTAGCACAAAGGGAACGGGTTTGCAGGAGAAACTTTTACTCTGGTTTCTCAGTCTGTTTCCTAGTGCCGGTTTGAAGTTCCTGCAGTTTTCACTGTAAAAACGAGTTGGAGCTAGTACCATCCCAATATATATGTATGGAGTGTAGTTTGCAACTGAAAAGAAACTTTGTGTTCCCAACAAGCTAGGATGAAGGACGGCTTTCACACACACTTCTCTCTCAGAACTGAGCATGTGGAGAGACGTTCGTTCATCTAGCACAAAGGGAACGGGTTGCAGGAGAAATTTTACTCTGGTTTCTCAGTCTGTTTCCTAGTGCCGGTTTGAAGTTCCTGCAGTTTTCACTGTAAAACGAGTTGGAGCTAGTACCAACCCATATATATGTATGGAGTGTAGTTTGCAACTGAAAAGAAACTTTGTGTTCCCAACAAGCTAGGTGAAGGACGGCTTTCACACACACTTCTCTCTCAGAACTGAGCATGTGGAGAGACGTTCGTTCATCTAGCACAAAGGGAACGGGTTGCAGGAGAAACTTTTACTCTGGTTTCTCAGTCTGTTTCCTAGTGCCGGTTTGAAGTTCCTGCAGTTTTCACTGTAAAAACGAGTTGGAGCTAGTACCATCCCCATATATATGTATGGAGTGTAGTTTGCAACTGAAAAGAAACTTTGTGTTCCCAACAAGCTAGGTGAAGGACGGCTTTCACACACACTTCTCTCTCAGAACTGAGCATGTGGAGAGACGTTCGTTCATCTAGCACAAAGGGAACGGGTTGCAGGAGAAACTTTTACTCTGGTTTCTCAGTCTGTTTCCTAGTGCCGGTTTGAAGTTCCTGCAGTTTTCACTGTAAAAACGAGTTGGAGCTAGTACCTACCCATATATATGTATGGAGTGTAGTTTGCAACTGAAAAGAAACTTTGTGTTCCCAACAAGCTAGGTGAAGGACGGCTTTCACACACACTTCTCTCTCAGAACTGAGCATGTGGAGAGACGTTCGTTCATCTAGCACAAAGGGAACGGGTTGCAGGAGAAACTTTTACTCTGGTTTCTCAGTCTGTTTCCTAGTGCCGGTTTGAAGTTCCTGCAGTTTTCACTGTAAAACGAGTTGGAGCTAGTACCATCCCCATATATATGTATGGAGTGTAGTTTGCAACTGAAAAGAAACTTTGTGTTCCCAACAAGCTAGGTGAAGGACGGCTTTCACACACACTTCTCTCTCAGAACTGAGCATGTGGAGAGACGTTCGTTCATCTAGCACAAAGGGAACGGGTTGCAGGAGAAACTTTTACTCTGGTTTCTCAGTCTGTTTCCTAGTGCCGGTTTGAAGTTCCTGCAGTTTTCACTGTAAAAACGAGTTGGAGCTAGTACCATCCCATATATATGTATGGAGTGTAGTTTGCAACTGAAAAGAAACTTTGTGTTCCCAACAAGCTAGGTGAAGGACGGCTTTCACACACACTTATCTCTCAGAACTGAGCATGTGGAGAGACGTTCGTTCATCTAGCACAAAGGGAACGGGTTGCAGGAGAAACTTTTACTCTGGTTTCTCAGTCTGTTTCCTAGTGCCGGTTTGAAGTTCCTGCAGTTTTCACTGTAAAACGAGTTGGAGCTAGTACCTACCCATATATATGTATGGAGTGGAGTTTGCAACTGAAGAGAAACTTTGTGTTCCCAACAAGCTAGGTGAAGGACGGCTTTCACACACACTTCTCTCTCAGAACTGAGCATGTGGAGAGACGTTCGTTCATCTAGCACAAAGGGAACGGGTTGCAGGAGAAACTTTTACTCTGGTTTCTCAGTCTGTTTCCTAGTGCCGGTTTGAAGTTCCTGCAGTTTTCACTGTAAAAACGAGTTGGAGCTAGTACCTCCCCATATATATGTATGGAGTGTAGTTTGCAACTGAAAAGAAACTTTGTGTTCCCAACAAGCTAGGTGAAGGACGGCTTTCACACACACTTCTCTCTCAGAACTGAGCATGTGGAGAGACGTTCGTTCATCTAGCACAAAGGGAACGGTTGCAGGAGAAATTTTACTCTGGTTTCTCAGTCTGTTTCCTAGTGCCGGTTTGAAGTTCCTGCAGTTTTCACTGTAAAAACGAGTTGGAGCTAGTACCTCCCCATATATATGTATGGAGTGTAGTTTGCAACTGAAAAGAAACTTTGTGTTCCCAACAAGCTAGGTGAAGGACGGCTTTCACACACACTTATCTCTCAGAACTGAGCATGTGGAGAGACGTTCGTTCATCTAGCACAAAGGGAACGGGTTGCAGGAGAAACTTTTACTCTGGTTTCTCAGTCTGTTTCCTAGTGCCGGTTTGAAGTTCCTGCAGTTTTCACTGTAAAAACGAGTTGGAGCTAGTACCAACCCATATATATGTATGGAGTGTAGTTTGCAACTGAAAAGAAACTTTGTGTTCCCAACAAGCTAGGTGAAGGGCGGCTTTCACACACACTTCTCTCTCAGAACTGAGCATGTGGAGAGACGTTCGTTCATCTAGCACAAAGGGAACGGGTTGCAGGAGAAAATTTTACTCTGGATTCTCAGTCTGTTTCCTAGTGCCGGTTTGAAGTTCCTGCAGTTTTCACTGTAAAAAGAGTTGGAGCTAGTACCTCCCCATATATATGTATGGAGTGTAGTTTGCAACTGAAAGAGAAACTTTGTGTTCCCAACAAGCTAGGTGAAGGACGGCTTTCACACACACTTCTTTCTCAGAACTGAGCATGTGGAGAGACGTTCGTTCATCTAGCACAAAGGGAACGGGTTGCAGGAGAAATTTTACTCTGGTTTCTCAGTCTGTTTCCTAGTGCCGGTTTGAAGTTCCTGCAGTTTTCACTGTAAAAACGAGTTGGAGCTAGTACCAACCCATATATATGTATGGAGTGTAGTTTGCAACTGAAAAGAAACTTTGTGTTCCCAACAAGCTAGGTGAAGGACGGCTTTCACACACACTTCTCTCTCAGAACTGAGCATGTGGAGAGACGTTCGTTCATCTAGCACAAAGGGAACGGGTTGCAGGAGAAACTTTTACTCTGGTTTCTCAGTCTGTTTCCTAGTGCCGGTTTGAAGTTCCTGCAGTTTTCACTGTAAAACGAGTTGGAGCTAGTACCTCCCCATATATATGTATGGAGTGTAGTTTGCAACTGAAAAGAAACTTTGTGTTCCCAACAAGCTAGGTGAAGGACGGCTTTCACACACACTTCTCTCTCAGAACTGAGCATGTGGAGAGACGTTCGTTCATCTAGCACAAAGGGAACGGGTTGCAGGAGAAACTTTTACTCTGGTTTCTCAGTCTGTTTCCTAGTGCCGGTTTGAAGTTCCTGCAGTTTTCACTGTAAAAACGAGTTGGAGCTAGTACCTAACCCATATATATGTATGGAGTGTAGTTTGCAACTGAAAAGAAACTTTGTGTTCCCAACAAGCTAGGTGAAGGACGGCTTTCACACACACTTCTCTCTCAGAACTGAGCATGTGGAGAGACGTTCAGTTCATCTAGCACAAAGGGAACGGGTTGCAGTAGAAAATTTTACTCTGGATTCTCAGTCTGTTTCCTAGTGCCGGTTTGAAGTTCCTGCAGTTTTCACTGTAAAAACGAGTTGGAGCTAGTACCTCCCCATACTATATGTATGGAGTGTAGTTTGCAACTGAAAAGAAACTTTGTGTTCCAAACAAGCTAGGTGAAGGACGGCTTTCACACACACTTCTTTCTCAGAACTGAGCATGTGGAGAGACGTTCGTTCATCTAGCACCAAAGGAACGGTATGCAGGAGAAATTTTACTCTGGTTTCTCAGTCTGTTTCCTAGTGCCGGTTTGAAGTTCCTGCAGTTTTCACTGTAAAAACGAGTTGGAGCTATGTACCTCCCCATACATATGTATGGAGTGTAGTTTGCAACTGAAAAGAAACTTTGTGTTCCCAACAAGCTAGGTGAAGGACGGCTTTCACACACACCTTCTCTCTCAGAACTGAGCATGTGGAGAGACGTTCGTTCATCTAGCACAAAGGGAACGGGTTGCAGGAGAAACTTTTACTCTGGTTTCTCAGTCTGTTTCCTAGTGCCGGTTTGAAGTTCCTGCAGTTTTCACTGTAAAAACGAGTTGGAGCTAGTACCAACCCATATATATGTATGGAGTGTAGTTTGCAACTGAAAAGAAACTTTGTGTTCCCAACAAGCTAGGTGAAGGGACGGCTTTCACACACACTTCTCTCTCAGAACTGAGCATGTGGAGAGACGTTCATTCATCTAGCACAAAGGGAACGGGTTGCAGTAGAAAATTTTACTCTGGATTCTCAGTCTGTTTCCTAGTGCCGGTTTGAAGTTCCTGCAGTTTTCACTGTAAAAAGAGTTGGAGCTAGTACCTCCCCATACTATATGTATGGAGTGTTAGTTTGCAACTGAAAGAGAAACTTTGTGTTCCCAACAAGCTAGATGAAGGACGGCTTTCACACACACTTCTCTCTCAGAACTGAGCATGTGGAGAGACCGTTCGTTCATCTAGCACAAAGGGAACGGGTTGCAGGAGAAATTTTACTCTGGTTTCTCAGTCTGTTTCCTAGTGCTGGTTTGAAGTTCCTGCAGTTTTCACTGTAAAAACGAGTTGGAGCTAGTACCAACCCATATATATTTATGGATTGTAGTTTGCAACTTAAAAGAAACTTTGTGTTCCCAACAAGCTAGATGAAGGACGGCTTTCACACACACTTCTCTCTCAGAACTGAGCATGTGAGAGACGTTCGTTCATCTAGCACAAAGGGAACGGGTTGCAGGAGAAATTTTACTCTGGTTTCTCAGTCTGTTTCCTAGTGCCGGTTTGAAGTTCCTGCAGTTTTCACTGTAAAAACGAGTTGGAGCTAGCACCAACCAATATATATGTATGGATTGTAGTTTGCAACTGAAAAGAAACTTTGTGTTCCCAACAAGCTAGGTGAAGTACGGCTTTCACACACACTTCTCTCTCAGAACTGAGCATGTGGAGAGACGTTCGTTCATCTAGCACAAAGGGAACGGGTTGCAGGAGAAACTTTTACTCTGGTTTCTCAGTCTGTTTCCTAGTGCCGGTTTGAAGTTCCTGCAGTTTTCACTGTAAAAACGAGTTGGAGCTAGTACCTCCCCATATATATGTATGGAGTGTACTTTGCAACTGAAAAGAAACTTTGTGTTCCCAACAAGCTAGGTGAAGGACGGCTTTCACACACACTTCTCTCTCAGAACTGAGCATGTGGAGAGACGTTCGTTCATCTAGCACAAAGGGAACGGGTTTGCAGGAGAAACTTTTACTCTGGTTTCTCAGTCTGTTTCCTAGTGCCGGTTTGAAGTTCCTGCAGTTTTCACTGTAAAAACGAGTTGGAGCTAGTACCTAACCCATATATATGTATGGAGTGTAGTTTGCAACTGAAGAGAAACTTTGTGTTCCCAACAAGCTAGGTGAAGGGCGGCTTTCACACACACTTCTCTCTCAGAACTGAGCATGTGGAGAGACGTTCATTCATCTAGCACAAAGGGAACGGGTTGCAGTAGAAAATTTTACTCTGGATTCTCAGTCTGTTTCCTAGTGCCGGTTTGAAGTTCCTGCAGTTTTCACTGTAAAAAAGAGTTGGAGCTGGTACCTCCCCATACATATGTATGGAGTGTAGTTTGCAACTGAAAAGAAACTTTGTGTTCCCAACAAGCTAGGTGAAGGACGGCTTTCACACACACTTCTCTCTCAGAACTGAGCATGTGGAGAGACGTTCGTTCATCTAGCACAAAGGGAACGGGTTGCAGGAGAAATTTTACTCTGGTTTCTCAGTCTGTTTCCTAGTGCCGGTTTGAAGTTCCTGCAGTTTTCACTGTAAAAACGAGTTGGAGCTAGTACCTCCCCATATATATGTATGGAGTGTAGTTTGCAACTGAAAAGAAACTTTGTGTTCCCAACAAGCTAGGTGAAGGACGGCTTTCACACACACCTATCTCTCAGAACTGAGCATGTGGAGAGACGTTCGTTCATCTAGCACAAAGGGAACGGGTTGCAGGAGAAACTTTTACTCTGGTTTCTCAGTCTGTTTCCTAGTGCCGTTTTGAAGTTCCTGCAGTTTTCACTGTAAAAACGAGTTGGATCTTGTACCAACCCATATATATATATGGAGTGTAGTTTGCAACTGAAAAGAAACTTTGTGTTCCCAACAAGCTAGGTGAAGGGCGGCTTTCACACATACTTCTCTCTCAGATCTGAGCATGTGGAGAGACGTTCATTCATCTAGCACAAAGGGAACGGGTTGCAGTAGAAAATTTTACTCTGGATTCTCAGATCTGTTTCCTAGTGCCGGTTTGAATTTCCTGCAGTTTTCACTGTAAAAAGAGTTGGAGCTTGTACCTCCCCATACATATGTATGGAGTGTTGTTTGCAAATGAAAGAGAAACTTTGTGTTCCCAACAAGCTAGATGAAGGACGGCTTTCACACACACTTCTTTCTCAGAACTGAGCATGAGGAGAGACGTTCGTTCATCTAGCACAAAGGGAACGGGTTGCAGGAGAAATTTTACTCTGATTTCTCAGTCTGTTTCCTAGTGCCGGTTTGAAGTTCCTGCAGTTTTCACTGTAAAAACGAGTTGGAGCTAGCACCAACCAATATATATTTATGGATTGTAGTTTGCAACTTAAAAGAAACTTTGTGTTCCCAACAAGCTAGATGAAGGACGGCTTTCACACACACTTCTCTCTCTGAACTGAGCATGTGAAGAGACGTTCGTTCATCTAGCACAAAGGGAACGGGTTTACAGGAGAAATTTTACTCTGGTTTCTCAGTCTGTTTCCTAGTGCCGGTTTGAAGTTCCTGCATTTTTCACTGTAAAAACGAGTTGGAGCTAGCACCAACCAATAATATTTATGGATTGTAGTTTGCAACTGAAAAGAAACTTTGTGTTCCCAACAAGCTAGATGAAGGACGGCTTTCACACACACTTCTCTCTCAGAACTGAGCATGTGAAGAGACGTTCGTTCATCTAGCACAAAGGGAACGGGTTGCAGGAGAAACTTTTACTCTGGTTTCTCAGTCTGTTTCCTAGTGCCGGTTTGAAGTTCCTGCAGTTTTCACTGTAAAAACGAGTTGGAGCTAGTACCAACCCATATATATGTATGGAGTGTAGTTTGCAACTGAAAAGAAACTTTGTGTTCCCAACAAGCTAGGTGAAGGACGGCTTTCACACACACTTCTCTCTCAGAACTGAGCATGTGGAGAGACGTTCGTTCATCTAGCACAAAGGGAACGGGTTGCAGGAGAAATTTTACTCTGGTTTCTCAGTCTGTTTCCTAGTGCCGGTTTGAAGTTCCTGCAGTTTTCACTGTAAAAACGAGTTGGAACTAGTACCTCCCCATATATATGTATGGAGTGTACTTTGCAACTGAAAAGAAACTTTGTGTTCCCAACAAGCTAGGCTGAAGGACGGCTTTCACACACACTTCTCTCTCAGAACTGAGCATGTGGAGAGACGTTCGTTCATCTAGCACAAAGGGAACGGGTTGCAGGAGAAACTTTTACTCTGGTTTCTCAGTCTGTTTCCTAGTGCCGGTTTGAAGTTCCTGCAGTTTTCACTGTAAAAACGAGTTGGAGCTAGTACCAACCCATATATATGTATGGAGTGTAGTTTGCAACTGAAAGAAACTTTGTGTTCCCAACAAGCTAGGTGAAGGACGGCTTTCACACACACTTCTCTCTCAGAACTGAGCATGTGGAGAGACGTTCGTTCATCTAGCACAAAGGGAACGGGTTGCAGGAGAAAATTTTACTCTGGTTTCTCAGTCTGTTTCCTAGTGCCGGTTTGAAGTTCCTGCAGTTTTCACTGTAAAAACGAGTTGGAGCTAGTACCTCCCCATATATATGTATGGAGTGTAGTTTGCAACTGAAAAGAAACTTTGTGTTCCCAACAAGCTAGGTGAAGGACGGCTTTCACACACACTTCTTTCTCAGAACTGAGCATGTGGAGAGACGTTCGTTCATCTAGCACCAAAGGAACGGTATGCAGGAGAAATTTTACTCTGGTTTCTCAGTCTGTTTCCTAGTACCGGTTTGAAGTTCCTGCAGTTTTCACTGTAAAAAAGTGTTGGAGCATGTACCTCCCCATACAGATGTATGGAGTGTAGTTTGCAACTGAAAAGAAAATTTGTGTTCCCAACAAGCTAGGTGAAGGACGGCTTTCACACACACCTATCTCTCAGAAATGAGCATGTGGAGAGACGTTCGTTCATCTAGCAAAAAGGGAACGGGTTGCAGGAGAAACTTTTACTCTGGTTTCTCAGTCTGTTTCCTAGTGCCGTTTTGAAGTTCCTGCAGTTTTCACTGTAAAAACGAGTTGGATCTTGTACCAACCCATATATATATATGGAGTGTAGTTTGCACTGAAAAGAAACTTTGTGTTTCCCAACAAGCTAGGTGAAGGGACGGCTTCACACATACTTCTCTCTCAGATCTGAGCATGTGGAGAGACGTTCATTCATCTAGCACAAAGGGAACGGGTTGCAGTAAAAAATTTTACTACTCTGGATTCTCAGACTGTTTCCTAGTGCGGCGGTTTGAAGTTCCTGCAGTTTTCACTGTAAAAAGAGTTGGAGCTTGTACCTCCCCATACATATGTATGGAGTGTTGTTTGCAATGAAAGAGAAACTTTGTGTTCCCAACAAGCTAGATGAAGGACGGCTTTCACACACACTTCTTTCTCAGAACTGAGCATGTGGAGAGACGTTCGTTCATCTAGCAACAAAAGGAAACGGTTTCATCAGGAGAAATTTTACATGACTGGTTTCCTCAGTCTGTTTCCTAGTGCCCGGTTGAAGTTCCTGCATTTTCACTGTAAAAAGAGTTGGATCTAGTAACCAACCCATTATATATGTATGGAGTGGTAGTTTGCAATGAAAAGAAACTTTGGTGTTCCCAACAAGCGAGGTGAAAGGACGGCTTTCCACAAAACACACACTTCCTCATCTCAGAACTGAGGCATGAGGAGAGACCTTCGTTCATCTAGCACAAGGGAACGGGGGTTGCAGGAG